>NC_091986.1:181959291-182170896 GCF_044704955.1 Pristiophorus japonicus
GGCACTCACTGCGAGGATGTGCTGCGTGTGGTCGCACACCAGCTGGCATTTAGGGAGTGGTATCCCTTTCGGTCTCTGAATACCTCTGCGTTGTCGAATGGTGCTTGCAAAGCAACGTGTGTGCAATCAATGGCTCCTTGAATCCAATTCTGCAATTCTGCCAAACCCCATGCCCTTTCATTCTGGCTCTCCCTGCTAATTGGAAACTTTATGAAGTCCATTCTGCGGGCGTACAGAGCCTTTGTGATGTGGAGAATGCAGCAATGTGCAGTGTATTGAGAGATGCTGCATATGTCCCCTGCTGCTGCCTGGAAGGAGCTGGAGGCATAGAAGGCCAACGCCACAGTCACCTTCATTGTGACAGGAAGCGCAGTCCTGTTGGCGCTGGAAGGCTGTAGGTCTGCCTGTAGGAGATGGCATATCTCTGTCAACACTTACTTTTGGAAGTGCAGCCTTCTCACACACTGCTCCTCAGAGAGCTGGAGGTATGAGTGTTGTTGCCTGTAAACCATGTGGGGTAAGGCCTCCTGTATAGACATCTTCGGCCTCTCCTCATCTGTGGCCCGAATCGGCCAGCAGCCCTTCTTCTAGCCTGAGGTTGCCTGGCAATAGCAACCAGCATTATGCGCTGGCGAACTAGTAATACCCCCATTAAATTCTCTCAGTGACTTTGTAAACATAGAAACATAGAAAATAGGTGCAGGAGTAGGCCATGCGGCCCTTCGTGCCTGCACCGCCATTCAATGAGTTCATGGCTGAACACGCAACTTCAGTACCCCATTCCTGCTTTCTCGCCATATCCCTTGATCCCCCCTAGTAGTAAGGACTACATCTAACTCCTTTTTGAATATATTTAGTGAATTGGCCTCAACAACTTTCTGTGGTAGAGAATTCCACAGGTTCACCACTCTCTGGGTGAAGAAGTTTCTCCTCATCTCGGTCCTAAATGGCTTACCCCTTATCCTTAGACTGTGACCCCTGGTTCTGGACTTCTCCAACATTGGGAACATTCTTCCTGCATCTAACCTCTCTAAACCCGTCAGAATTTTAAACGTTTCTATGAGATCCCCTCTCATTCTTCTGAACTCCAGTGAATACAAGCCCAGTTGATCCAGTCTTTCTTGATATGTCAGTCCCGCCATCCCGGGAATCAGTCTGGTGAACCTTCGCTGCACTCCCTCAATAGCAAGAATGTCCTTCCTCAAGTTCGGAGACCAAAACTGTACACAATACTCCAGATGTGGCCTCACCAAGGCCCTGTACAACTGTAGTAACACCTCCCTGCCCCTGTACTCAAATCCCCTCGGTATGAAGGCCAACATGCCATTTACTTTCTTAACTGCTTGCTGTACCTGTATGCCAAGCTCTCTCTCTCTCCCCCAGCCTCTCTCTCTCTCTCTCTCTTCCCCCAGCCCCTTTCTCTCCCTCTCTCCTAGTCTCTCCCTCCCCCAGTCTCTCTCTCCCTTTCCCTCACCCAGTCTCTCTCTCCCTCTCCCTCCCTCCTCTCGGCCCCCTTCTCTGACCAGCGCCGCTCTTGGCCCCCCCTGCGGGCGTCTCAGCCCCCCGCTGAGATCAGGTCAGCAATCTCAGGCCTCAGGTCCTGCTTCTCGGCACCACGTGGAGAGAGTGATTCGGGGCCGGGGGTGGGGGCGGTGCTTGACAGACGCATGCGCAAATAAAACCTCGTACAAATAGTGACATCATCCAATTATAGTCTATTCAGTTCAACACAGCCTCGAAATCTGCACTCGTCCCTCCTTGCATGAAGCTTTAAATAACATCCTGTGTCCACAGTCCTGACAAATCCCAAGAATCACAGGGTCTATTCTCTCCCCAGGAAACTAGCTCCTGTACTGTTAACGTCAGTAGTCAATCACTCCCACACAATGTGCTTTTGTTTAAAACTCAATTTCTTTCACATCCATCAGAAAAACAGCACCAGCACTGAACAGTACATTAGATACAGTGTGAGATTTTAAAGCCAATTCTTTACTTAGAACATGTTAAATAAATATTGTGTACAGTTGTGGACAGAGCCCATGGGTTCAAATGCCCAGCATGGCAAACTGCGGGCTAGCATCAGGAAACAAAATAATTCCAATCCCACACTGTGTGATTGAATCTTAATTCTCTCAGAAGTATAACTCAGTTATACAATTAATTGTTACGAAGAAAGCAGGCAGCCCATCACCAGTTTCCTTGCCAGAGAACAAACAGATTGTGATTAGTTTTGGGTATCAAGGGATATGGAGCCAAAGTGGGTAAGTGGAGTTGAGATCAGCCATGATCTTATTGAATGGTGCAACAGGCTTGAGGGGCTGAATGGCCTACTCCTGCTCCTATGTTCCTAAATGAAAATGACTTTCAGCCTATTACAGGCACTATGATGCAGACACACCTTCACCAGGAACAGAATATGCTGCACATATAAATGGGGATAAAAGGATCAACTGTTGCATTCGCTTTATGACAGTCACCAAATCTATTTAGCATGACTGTTGGTGACTTGAGTCCGTGTACATTGTAATGGCAGATAAAAGTGCCATTTGCAAGTTGGAGCTTCACCCAGCATGATGTGCACAACCACTGCATTTAATATGACCTGCAGTATAGGAACCTCATCGCTCCATTTAAATACGCCACCAATACCGCCTGCTGTACCCTGGGAACGTTGTTTTTTTCAGACGTTTCCTGGGGCAGACGCTAAATGAGGCGTTAGGGCCGAATTTTCCATCCAGGGCGCTAGCGCAGCATTGCACAACAATTTACGTCATGATCTCAGTCAAACTGGAGGGCGGGGCGGTAAGTTTTCACACCGCAGCAAATCAGGAGCCAAATTTACCGGCCGGGCACTAAAACTTGGACAGCCGGCGTTACGCCCAGAAACACCATTTACTGTCCCTCTGGGGTGCAAACAAAAGTGCAAAAAAAGTGGAACATCCAGCCCTTGAAGCTTTTCTTTAAAAAGAGAGAAGGAAAGCAACTTTCCAATTGAGTCTGAGTAATTTAAATTTTTGACTAGTCATTATGGTATTAGCCTTCTCACAGTTTTTACATATTTTAGGTAGGAAATTTATTTTAGGTCAATTTATTTCTAAAGCATGAATGATATAGGCCTATAATGTTCAGAATTATAAGGAATACATGTGCTAATATCACAAATCATGTCACATCACAATTTCATGTTGTAAAGATGACATGGTTTTTCCCTACACAGTACATCAGTTGTTTATGTATTAATTTCTTAACCATTATGGGCTCAACACGGTTAGAAATCATAGTGACAAAGGCTGCTTTCATTTTATTTGTTTGGTGGAACATTCTCCTAACCTGAGGAATCACACTTCATGTTCAGACATACAACAATAATGTCATAACTAGAAAAGCATACAAAGCTCAGAGAAACTGTGCCTTTAGCAGAGTTGTATTTTAGGAGTCAACATTATCTCTTTTTTTTAAATACTAGTGATGCATTTTATTAAGCACATTGGTATATTTTGCAAATGGTATGTTCAAAAATAGCAAAATGGATAATTGTATTAATAGCAGCCAGCAAGTGAACCAAAGGCATAGTTAATTAACTCCCAACAGAAGTACTTAAAAAGATGAAAATAAATCTTTAATTCATTGAGTAGATTTGCACAGAGCTGGTAGAATCAACTAAACCGAGCTGAAACAGGAATTTGGTGAGAGTGGGAATTCAATGCAGAGGGGGAAGGACGTGCTAAGAGCTAGGGGAATGGTTTAAACTAGGAACCTATAACTTGCTACTGCTTTATTAAATTAATAATTATAATATATAAATTAATTTTTTTTAACAATATAAACCAAATTAATTAAGTACATAAAAATGTTATTGATGAAATAAATAAAGCAATGTTAGATAGAGATGGCAGTGCAGGAGGTGTGTCATATCTGCAGCATGTGGGAGTATGTGGAGAGCAGCGTGATCCCGAGCAACCGCATCTGCAGTAAGTGTCTGTAACTTGAGGAACTTCGGCTCAGAGTTGTTGAGCTAGCGTCTGACGTGCAGACCTTACAGTGCATCAGGGAGGGGGAGAGTTACCTGGACACTTTGACTCAGGAGACAGTCACACCTCTTGGGTTAGGTAGCGGCACAGGTCTGGTTAGTGGTCAGGAATAGGAGGATGTGACTTGCGAGTCAGGCAGGTAAGGACCTCAGATGTAGCGGTGGAGGAGACTCAGCCTTTGCCCTTGTCAAAAATAGTATGAGGTACTTGCTACCAATGTTTCCTCTAATTTTTATCCTGCATGGGGCCTTTAAGTTTGCTGCGCGGTATCTCTTCCAGTGGCAGTAGCTGTGGAGCGGTCTACGCGGGACCTCGCCATTGATATGTGATCATGCACCTTAAAGGGAACATTGCCTGCTACCTGTATGGATAAGAACAAATACTGCAGCGGGAATGGGGAAATGGACCATGGCACCATGATACAGGAGGCCATTCAAGTGGGGGAGTGAAAAGAAATGTGGTAGTGTTGGGGATGGTAGAGTCAGAAGGATAGATACTGTTCTCTGCAGACGCGACCAGGAGTCCTAAAGGCTGTTTTGCCTACCCAGTGCCAGGGTTAAGGACATCATCTCACGGCTGGAGAAGAACTTGAAGCAAGAGGGGGAGAATTCTGTTGTTGTGGTTCAGTATCTATCCTCTTGACTCTACCATCCCCAACACTATCATATTCCTTTTCACTCCCCTTACTTGAATGGCCTCCTGTATCATTGTGCCATGATCCATTTCTCCATTCCCGCTGCAGTATTTGAACCAACGACATAGGTATAACTAGGAATGAGGTTCTGCTGAGGGAGCTTGAGGAGCAGAACCTCAAAGATAATAATCTCTGGATTACTACCTCAGCCACGTGCAAATTGGCATAGGGACAAGCAGATCAGTGAGTTAAATGTGTGGCTGAAAGAGTGATGTGGGAGGCAGGGGTTTCAATTCATGGGATACTGGCACCAGTATTGGGGAAAGAGGGAACTGTTCCACTGGGACAGACTCCACTTAAATCGGGCTGGGACCTGTGCCCTGGTGAATCAGATTACTAGGGCAGTCGATAGGACTTTAAGCTAATAAGCAGGGGTGGGGGGTGGGTGCGGGGAGCTGGGAGAGTTCAGGTAATGATAAATTTATAAGTCTAAAGAGAAAAGTCAAGACCATAGAACAGAGTAGCGAATTGGGTAAAACCATCAGAGTGCGGCAGGAAAGGACGGTGGTGGTTATTTTGGTGAAATAAGACACGCCTGTTTAAAAGTTTGGTATTAGGACACAATTTTGGTCCTAATTGCTGATTACCATAATTTGAACTTGCCTGGAGATGCGAAAACGGAGACACCTGCAGGTTTAGCACTCAAGCGTTGATTAGATGCAATTTTCGTGGAGCAGTATACGTGGGCTCCACTCTGCCACTGTGGAGTGGGCTGGCTGACACACAGCGGCAGGTGTCAGGATGGCTCAGGAACCGAGTGAGAGGATGCACAGGTTCTTGGACATGGCAATGGAGGTCCTGGTGGAGGAGGTCCAGAGGAAGAGGGATGTCCTGATGTCCTGCAGCTGCAGGGAGGAAGGATTCCTCCTCACTCTCCTGTCCCTCTCTCCTCCTCAACCTCCTCTTCCTCCTCCTCTACCTCTTGTAGCTTCCGAGCTTGACCCTCTGGCACAATTGCTGGTGGTAACGGCTGGTCTCTCATGATCGCCAGTTTGTGGAGCATGCAGTAAATCACCACAAGTCTGAGTTCTCCTTGCCCTGCGGCCCCTCTCTCAACCAGCCTCTGGTGCTGCTCTACTGTGTCTAATCTCCTCCTCCCATTCTTCCTGCAGACCAAAGGGGATCCCCAGCAAGATGGCCATGACCAAGCACGCTCTTTCTCCTGGTGACCCCGATCAAGTGTCTACTATGGTAGAGTGGCACAGCATTTGCTCTTTTTAGGTGAAATCCTCAAAATTTCTGGAATAAATGTTGATCGCGTTGGAGAAGTTTTGACAAAGTATCCCAGAAAGTCCTCCAATGTGTTTCAAAAGTCCTCTTCAAACGTCCAGCAGCAAGTGAACAGTAAAAGAGGATATACTTTTTAAGTTGTGCTAGAAATCCTCAGCAACGGCTTGTTTACTCCCAATCAGCTGGTCGCTGTTAGGCGAGGGCATTAGGTCAAGTGCTACCTACCAAAATGCCATGCAGCCTCCTTAATGAGCGCTAGCAGGCAATTTAATAAGAACATAAGAACATAAGAAATACGAACAGCAGTAGGAGTAGGCCATACGGCCCCTCAAACCTGCTCCGCCACTCAATAAGATCATGGCTGATCTGATCATGGACTCAGCTCCACTTCCCCGCCCGTTCCCCATAACCCCTTAAACCTTTATCGTTTAAGAGACTGTCTATTTCTGTCTTAAATTTATTCAATGTCCCAGCTTCCACAGTTCTCTGAGGCAGTGAATTCCACAGATTTACAACCCTCTGAGAGAAGAAATTTCTCCTCATCTCTGTTTTAAATCGATGGCCCCTTATTCTAAGATCATACCCTCTAGTTCTAGTCTCCCCCATCAGTGGAAACATCCTCTCTGCATCCACCTTGTCAAGCCCCCTCATAACCTTATCTATTTCGATAAGATCACCTCTCATTCTTCTGAATTCCAATGAGTAGAGGCCCAACCTACTCAACCTTTCCTCATAAGTCAACCCCTTCATCCCCAGAATCAACCTAGTGAACCTTCTCTGAACTGCCTCCAAAGCAAGTGCAAAGTGACATTCAGCTGCTTGACAATCCTCTGGGCGGCCGTACCTAGTGCAAGCTTCAACTCCTTTACGAAAATGGCGTCTTGCACTAAACACTGGCTAAACCAGCTTATGCCGCCATCTTGACCACCTCTGAGGCTCTTTTGCACTTAAAGTATCCGTGGAAAATCACACACAGGGAGTTTCACAAAGATAATAGGGCATCAGTGACCAAGGTCACATCAGAGAAAATCGTAAAAAGGTTAAATTAAAGGCGCGATATCTGAATGCACAAAGCATTTGTAACAAGAGAGATGAATTAATAGCACAAATAGAGATAAATGGATTTGATCGAGTGATCTGGTTGCAGGATATCTAAGGTTGGGAACTAAATATTTCAGGGTACTTGACTTTTAGAAAAGGTAGGCCAAATGGAAAAGGAGGGGGGTTAGCCCTGATAATAAAGGATGATATAAGCACTGTAGTGAGAAAGGATCATAGCCCAGAAAATCAGGATGTGGGATTAGTATGGGTGGAGCTAAGAAATAGCAAAGGACAAAAAGCACTAGTGGGAGTAGTTTATAGGACCCCGAACAGTAGTTATAGTGTTGGATAGAGTATTATGCAGCAAATAAGAGAAGCATTCACCCAGGGTAATGCAATAATCATGGAAGACTTTAATCTTTATATAAACTAGGCAAAACAAATTGTCAAAAGTAGTTTGGAGGTCGAGTTAATGGAATGCATTCCAGAGATTTTTCTAAAATATTAAATCGAAGAAACAACTAGGGATCAGGCTATTTTAGATCTAATATTCTATAATGTAACAGGGTTAATTAGTTATATTATAGTAAAGGATCCTCTGGGGAGGAGTGATCGAATTTTATGTTGAGTTTGAGAGTGATGTAGTTCGTTTAAACTAGGGTCGTAAATTTAAACAAAGCCAATTACATACCTATGAGGGGCAAGTTGGCTAAGGTAGATTGGGAAATTAGATTAAAGGGTATGATGGCAGATAAGTAGAGTCAGTATGGTTTTATAAAAGGGAAATCGTGTTTGACAAATTTGCTGGAGCTCTTTAAGGGTGTAACGAGCAGGGTGGATAAAGGGGAACCAGTAGATGTAGTGTATTTGGATTTCCAGAAAGCATTTGATAAGATGCTACATAAGAGGTTACTGCACAAGATAAGAGCTCACGGGGTTGGGGGTAATATATTAGCATGGTTAGAGGATTGGCTAACTAACAGAAAACAGAGAGTTGGGATCAATGGGTCATTTTCAGGTTGGTAAACTGTAACTAGCGGGGTGCCACAGGGACCAATGCAGGGGCCTCAACTATTTACAATCTATATAAATGAATTGAATGAAGGGACCGAGTGTAATATAGCCAAATTTGCTGATTATACAAAGGTGGATGGGAAAGCAAGTTGTGATGAGGATACAAAGAATCTGCAAAGGGATATAGATAGGTTAAGTGAGTGGGCAAAATTTTGGCAGATGGAGTATAATGTGGGAAAATGTGAGGTTATCCACTTTGGTATGAAGAATAAAAAAGTAAATTATTATTTAAATGGAGAGAGACTACAAAATGCTGTGATACAGAGGGATCTGAGGGTCCTTGTACATGAAACACAAAAAGTTAGCATGCAGGTACAGCAAGTAATTAGGAAAGCAAATGGAATGTTGACCTTTATTGCAAGGGGGATGGAGTATAAAAGTTGGGAAGTCTTGCTACAACAGTACAGGGCATTGGTGAGACCACACCTAGAGTACTACATTCAGTTTTGGTCTCCTTATTTAAGGAAGGATATACGTGCATTGGAGACAGTTCAGAGAAGATTCACTAGATTTATTCCTGAGATGAAGGGGTTGTCTTATGAAGAAAGGTTGAGCAGGTTGGGCCTAGGCTCATTGCAGTTTACAAGAATGAGAGGTGATCTTACTGAAACACAGAAGATTCTGAGGGGGCTTGACAGGATAGATGGAGAGAGGATGTTTTCCCTCGTGAGGGAATCTAGAATTAGGGGGCATAGTTTGAGAATAAGGAGTCACCCATTTAAAATGGAGATGAGGGGAAATTTCTTCTCTCAGAGGGTCATGAATCTTTGGAATTATCTATCCCAGAGAGATGTTGAGACTGGGTCATTGAATATATTTAAGGGAGAGATAGACAGATTTTTGAACTACAGGGGAGTCAAGGGTTATAGGGAGCAGGCATGAAAGTGGAGTTGAGGCCAAAATCAAATCAACCATGATATTGAATGGCGGAGCAGGCTCGGTGGGCCAAATGTCCCACTCTTGCTCCTATTTCTTATGTTCTTATGTTCTTATATAAGCAATGGCGAACATTTAAAGAGATCATTCATAATTCTCAATGAATATACATTCCCTTAAGGAATAAAAACTCCACGGGAAAAAGGGTCCAACTGTGGCTAACTAGAGAAGTTAAGGATAGTATTTAGATTAAAAGAAGAGGCTGACAATGTTGCCAAAAAGCGTAGTAAGCCTGAGGATTGGGAGGGTTTCAGAATCAGCAAAGGATGACCAAGAAATTGATAGAGGGAGAAAATAGAATGAGAGTGAACTAGCAAGAAATAAAAAGCAGTAGAGAGTAGCAAAAGTAAGCATTGGTCCCTTCAAGGCTGAGACAGGATAAATTAATAATGAAATGACAGAGACGTTAAACACCATTGACAAACATACCAGAAATAGTGGGGAACCAGAGCCCGAACGTGGTGAAAGCCAAGGCCCGCCCAAAGGACCACCGAGAGACCGGGTGGTACTTTGGCAAGAAGATTCCTCTAAAAGATCTGCCAGTACCGCCCGCCAGCAAAATACCGATTTACGCCCTAAATCTGGGCGGCAGGGAACAGGAGCTCCCAGTCTCGACAGCAAATGCGATCCTCGCCAAAGTGCCGCAGAGGATTGAGTTGGGCCCAGGGAAGGGGGGAATGCATAAAAATAAAAATGAACACAAAAAAAAACTTGAACACCTTCAGGGGACCCTATCCCCCTGATTCGCTGAAAATAAGTAACAGAATTTCACGAAGCTTTTTTTGCAGGTCATCATACTTACCTTGGGGTTAGACCTGCCTTCACGCAGCAGTCCTTCCGCCTGCTGCCGCCAACTCCCGCCCGCACCAATATGGCAGCTCGGCAGGTGGGAGGTCACTTACATGACTTGCTCGCCAGTGCCCGTCAGCAGGCAGTTCCTGGCGGTACTCCCCTCCCACTGGCAGGAGACCTCCACGAAAATTGCACCGAGGAGACACTTCCCAGAAAAATCAGCGGCAGCCGGCGGCAGTGGGCGGTAAGGCCAGCAAGTTCGGGCCCCAAGGGTCTAATGAGAGTGAGGAACTTAAAGTGAGAAAAAGTGCTGGAGAAATGAACTAAAAGCAAACAAATCCCCTGGACCTGGTGGTCTACATCCCAAGGCTGCAGAGATAGTGATGCATTGGTTTTGATCTTCCTGAATACCTTAGATTCTGGAATGGTCTCCGTGAATTGGAAAGCAGCAAATGTAGTCCCACTCTTCAAGAAAGGAGGGAGAGAGAAAACGGAGAACTATAGAATCATAGAATCATAGAAATTTACATCATGGAAGGAGGCCATTTCAGCTCACCTTGTCCACGCCGGCCAATCAACAGCTATCCACCCTAATCCCACTTTCCAGCTCTTGGTCCGTAGCCCTGTAGGTTTCGACACTTTATGTGCACATCCAAGTATCTCTTAAATGTGGTGAGGGTTTCTGCCTCTACCACCCTTTCAGGCAGTGAGTTCCAGACCCCCACCACCCTCTGGGTGAAGAAATTTACCCTCATATCTCCACTAAATCTCCCCCCAATTACTTTAAATCTATGCCCCCTGGCTGTTGATCCCTCTGCCAAGGGAAACAGATCCTTCCTATCCACTCTATCCAAGTCCCTCTTAATTTGATACACCTCAATTAGGTTTCCCCTCAGCCTCCTCTGTTCCAAAGAAAACAGACCCAGCATCTATAATCTTGCCTTATAGCCAAAATTCTCCAGTCCGGGCAACATTTTTGTAAATCTCCTCTGTACCCTTTCCAGTGCAATCACATCCTTCCTGTAATGTGGTGACCAGAACTGCACACAGTACTCCGGCTGAGGCCTAACTAGTGTTTTATACAGTTCAAGCATAATGTCCTCGCTCTTGTATTCCATGCTGCGACTAATAAAGGCAAGTATTCCGTATGCCTTCTGAACCACCTTATCTACCTGGCCTGCTACCTTCAGGGATCTGTGGACCTGCACTCCAAGGTCGCTTTGTTCTTCTACACTTTTCAGTTTCGTACCATTTAATGTGTATTCCTTTGCTTTGTTAGACCTCCCCAAATGCATTACCTCACACTTATCCAGATTGAATTCCATTTGCCACTGTTCTGCCCACATGACCAGTTCATTGATATCTTCCTGCAGTCCGCAACTTTCTTCTTCATTATCAACCACACAGCCTATTTTAGTGTCATCTGCAAACTTCTTAATCATATCCCAACATTTAAGTCCAAGTCATTGATATATACCACAAAAAGCAAAGAACCCAGCACTGAGCCCTGCGGAACCCCACTGGATACAGCCTTCCAGTCACAAACACACCCATCAACCATTACCCATTGCTTCCTACCTCTGAGACAATTTTGGATCCAACTTGCCACTTTGCCCTGGATCTCATGGGCTATTACTTTCATGACCAGTCTGCTTTGTGGCACCTTATCAAAAGCTTTGCTAAAATCCACATACACTACATCATACACGCACTGCCCTCATCGACCCTTCTGGTTACCTCCTCGAAAAATTCAATCAAGTTAGTCAGACACAACCTTCCCTTAAAAAATCCATGCTGACTGTCCTCGATAAGATTTATCCTGTCCCTCAGGAATTTTTCCAATAATTTTCCCACCACTAAGGTTAGGCTAACTGGCCTGTAATTACTCGGTCTATCCCTTTCTCCCTTTTTAAACAAAGGTACAACATTAACAGTCCTCCAGTCCTCTAGCACCACACCTGTAGCCAAAGAGGATTGGAAAATGATGGTCAGAGCCTCTGCTATTTCCTCTTTTGCTTCTTTTAATAGCCTGGGATACATTTAATCTGGACCTGGTCATTTATCCACTTTCAAAGCTACGAAGCCCCTTAATACTTCCTCTCTCTCTATGTTTATCTCGTGTAATATTTCACAGTCCTCATGGTAAAGTCTGCATCGCCCCTCTCTTTTGTGAAAACAGATGCAAAATATTCATTAAGAATCCTATCCACATCTTCCGCTTCCACACACCGATTTCCTTTATGGTCTCTAAAAGGCTCCACTCTTTCTCTCGTTATCCTCTTGCTCTTAACTATAGGCCAATCAGAAGTCAGAAAAATGCTAGAAACTAGTATTAGGAATGTGGTAAAAGGGCACTTAGTAAATCATAATATTGTTCGGTAAAGTCAACACAGAAAACAGAGAGTAGGAGTAAATGGGTAATTTTTGAGTTGGCAGTTTGTAACTAGTGGAGTATCGCAAGGATCAGTACATGGGTCTCAGCTATTTACAATCTATATCAGTGACTTAAATGTGGGAACCAATTGTAATGTATCCAAGTTGCTGATGATACAAAACTATATGGGAAAGTAAGCTGTGAGGCGGACGCAAAGAGGCTGCAAAGGGATATAACCAGGTTAATTGAGTGACCAAGAAGTTGCAGATGGAGTACAATGTGGGGAAATATGAAATTATCCACCTTGGTAGGAAGAATAGAAAAGCAGAATATTGGTTAAATGGTGAGAGACTAGTAAA
Source organism: Pristiophorus japonicus (assembly GCF_044704955.1). Lineage (NCBI taxonomy): Eukaryota > Metazoa > Chordata > Chondrichthyes > Pristiophoridae > Pristiophorus > Pristiophorus japonicus. Next base: position 181,971,823 of record NC_091986.1, read on the forward strand.
TGTTGGTATGCAGAGGATTTGGCTGTCCTTGTACACAAAATGTAACATGCAGGTACAGCAAGCAATTAGGAAGTCAAATGGTATCTTAGCCTTTATTGCAAGGGGTTGGAGTATGTGTAAGGCCGTCTTGCTGCAACTATATAGGGCTTTGGTGAGACCACAACTGGAGTACTATGTACAGTTTTGGTCTCCTTACCTGAGGATGGATATACTTATCTAAGGAAGGATATTCCTGGGATGAGTGGATTTTTCTATGAGGAGAGATTGAGTAGAATGAGAGTTTAGAAGAATGAGAGCTAATCTCATTGAAACATATAAAATTCTTAAAGGGCCTGACAGGATAAATGCTGGGAGGCTGTTTCTCTTGGCTGGAGAGTCTAGAACTAACGGTTATAGTCTCAGGGTAAAGGAGTTGGCCATTTAGGACTGAGATGAGGAGAAATTTCTTTACTCAGAAGGTTGTGAATCTTTGGAATTCTCTACCCCGAAGGGCTGTGGACAGTCGTTGAGTATATTCAAGATGGAGATCGATACATTTTTGGGCACTTAGGGAATCAAGGGATATGGAGATAGGCAGGAAAGTGGAGTTGTGGTTGAAGATCAGCCATGGTCTTATTGAATGATTGCCTACACTTGCTCCTATTTCTTATGTTCTTATCTACAGTTATTTCAAATATTGGGAGGGGAAAAATGTTTTTTTGTTAAAACTTACAAAACTGCTTCAAATAGCCAAATAGACCCGAATTGCCAAAAAGCAATTGTTTAATATTCAGAAAAATAACATCATCATCATATGCAGCCCTTCGAAATCGAGAAAGACTTGCTTCCATTCCAAAAGTGAGTTCTTAGGTGACTGAACAGTCCAATACGGGAATGACAGTCTCTGTCATGGGTGGGACAGACAGTCGTTGAAGGAAAGGATGGGTGGGGAATCTGATGTCTGTGCTTGATTTCTGCATGCACTCGGCGATGAGACTCGAGGTGCTCAGCGCTCTCCCGGATGCTCTTCCTCCACTTAGGGTGGTCTTTGGCCAGGGACTCCCAGGTGTCAGTGGGGATGTTGCATTTTATCAAGGAGGCATTCAGGGTGTCCTTGAAATGTTTCCTGTGCCCACCTGGGACTCGCTTGCCGTGTAGATGTTCTGAGCTTTGGGAGTCTTGTGTCAGGCATGCGAACAATGTGGCCCACCCAACGGAGCTGGTCAAGTGTGGTCAGTGCTTCGATGTTGGCCTAATCGAGGACACTAATGTTAGTGCGTCTGTCCTCCCAGGGGATTTGCAGGATCTTGCGGAGACATTGTTGGTGGCATTTCTCCTGCGATTTGAGGTGTCTACTGTATACGGTCCACATCTCTGAGCCATACAGGAGGGCGGGTATCACTACAGCCCTGTAGACCATGAGCTTTGTGCCAGAATTGAGGGCCTGATCTTCAAACACTCTCTTCCTCAGGTGACCGAAGGCTGCACTGGCGCACTGGAGGCAGTGTTGAAACTCGTCGTTGATGTCTGCCCTTGCTAATAATAGGCTCCCGAGATATTGAAAGTGGTCCACGTTGTCCAGGGCCATGCCATGGATCTTGATGACTGGGGGGCAGTGCTGTGTGGTGCGTCAGGTTGGTGGAGGACCTTTGTCTTACGGATGTTTAGTGTAAGGCCCATGCTTTCATATGCCTCAGTGAAGATGTTGACTATGACTTGGAGTTCGGTCTCTGAATGTGCGTAGATGCAAGCGTCATCCACGTACTGTAAGCTCGACGACAGAGGATGGGACGGTCTTGGATCTGGCCTGGAGATGACGAAAGTTGAACAGGTTCCCATTGGTTCTGTAGTTTAGTTCCACTCCAGCGGGAGCTTGTTGAGTGTGAGGTGGAGCATTACACCGAGGAAGATTGAGAAGAGGGTTGGTGCAATGACACAGCCCTGCTTGACCTCAGTCCGGACGTGGATTAGGTCTGTGATGGATCCATTGGTCAGGATCACGGCCCTCATGTCGTCGTGGCGTAGGCAGAGGATGGTGACAAACTTTTGGGGGAAGCCGAAACAGAGGAGGACGCTCCATTGTCCCTCGCGGTTAACAGTGTCAAAGGCCTTTGTAAGGTCAAAGAAGGCTATGTACAAGGGTTGGTGCTGTTCCTTGCATTTCTCTTGCAGTTGTCGCACCGTAAAGATCATGTTCATTGTACCCCTTAGTGGATGGAATCCACACTGTGACTCTGGGAGGAGCTCCTCAGCCACAGGAAGAAGACGGTTGAGTAGGATTCTAGCGATGATTTTCCCATTGGCTGATAACAGGGAGATTCCTCTGTAGTTGCCGCAGTCGTACTTGTCCCCTATTTGAAGATGGTCATGATTACGACATCTCTGAGATCTCCCGGCATGCTCTCTTCCTTCCAGATGAGAGAGATGAGGTCATGCATTCGTGCCACTAGTGCCTCTCCGCCATACTTTAGTGCCTCGGCGGGGATTCCATCCGCTCCCGTTGCGTTGTTGTTCTTGAGCTGACAGATGGCCTTTTCTACCTCATGCAGGGCTGGGGTTTTGCTGAGATAGCATGCTGCGGGATGGAGTCGAAGACACCCATGTCAAAGGCAGAGTCTCAGTTAAGAAAAATAACATATTCTACGGCACTCACACATATGTGTTTAATTGTCGCAGGTTATGTAGACATTTTATATCGAAACACAGGAACATGGTCAATCAGCCTATCCAGCTTGTTTACTCCACAGATCATGTACAATCTACCCTGTCGTGGACTCTACTCAAAGAAATAATACATGAAAGACTCCAGTGAGTGGTATCTTGATCGCTCCATGCCTTCAGCTGTCTAGTATTCCCCTTTTAAACCTCTCCACCTTTCTAGCTCTCTCTCCTCCTTTAAGACGTTCCTTAAAACCTACTTCTTACCTGTCTTAATGGGCCAAAAATTGCGAGCTCTCTGGGTGCGTACGATGTGCACATGCACCCGAAGAGGCCTCGCAAATGCCGGTTCTTGGCGTGCAATGTGCATGCATCAGAACCGGCTTTTGCGTTCTGTCAGAATTTCTTTTGACAGAGTGCTCAATTCCCCACAGGAAGGACATTCACGGTGCAGAGATTGGACTATTTGCCCAACTCTTGCCCAGCGAATGTCCTTCAAACTCTTACAGCCATATAGCTTACTTTTACTAGCGTAAATGTTTTAAAACATAGAAAAGTGTAATTTAATCACTCATTTTCAAATTAAAAACCCTGTCCATTAAGGTAAGTTTATTTTTAACCCTATTAAAACACATTAAAAAAAAAAAAAATTTAGTTTCTAAAATATTACATTCAATTTCAATTAATTTAAAATATGTGAGTTGTTTTGTTTAATTATTGTGTTGTGTTTCTTGTTCTTGGGGGGTATTCTCATTGATAGTAATGGGAGCTTGTACAAACAGAGTTCTCATTATTATCAATGAGAATACTACATAGTGATTGGTTGTCCAGGTCCACGTGATCACAGGATACTCATACGTACCTGGAAGACATGTTCCTGTGCGCTGGACTGCAAATGAAGGCCTCCGACCGGAATCCTACATTCCTCCGGGACCACCAGGTATTTTCGTAAAAAGATTTGGGGCCGGAGGCGTCCACCCGAAGGAAGCCTCCGACCGCAGTTGTCCCCTCAGAATCTCCTTATGTGGCTCGGTGTCAAATCTTGTTGATAACACTCCTGTGAAGCACCTTGTGATGTTTTACTACGTTAGAGATGCTATATAAATGCAAGTTGTTTTTGTTGCTCGTCCAGCTATTTACAATCTATATCAGTGACTTAAATGTGGGAACCAATTGTAATGTATCCAAGTTGCTGATGATACAAAACTATATGGGAAAGTAAGCTGTGAGGCGGACGCAAAGAGGCTGCAAAGGGATATAACCAGGTTAATTGAGTGACCAAGAAGTTGCAGATGGAGTACAATGTGGGGAAATATGAAATTATCCACCTTGGTAGGAAGAATAGAAAAGCAGAATATTGGTTAAATGGTGAGAGACTAGTAAATGTTGGTATGCAGAGGATTTGGCTGTCCTTGTACACAAAATGTAACATGCAGGTACAGCAAGCAATTAGGAAGTCAAATGGTATCTTAGCCTTTATTGCAAGGGGTTGGAGTATGTGTAAGGCCGTCTTGCTGCAACTATATAGGGCTTTGGTGAGACCACAACTGGAGTACTATGTACAGTTTTGGTCTCCTTACCTGAGGATGGATATACTTATCTAAGGAAGGATATTCCTGGGATGAGTGGATTTTTCTATGAGGAGAGATTGAGTAGAATGAGAGTTTAGAAGAATGAGAGCTAATCTCATTGAAACATATAAAATTCTTAAAGGGCCTGACAGGATAAATGCTGGGAGGCTGTTTCTCTTGGCTGGAGAGTCTAGAACTAACGGTTATAGTCTCAGGGTAAAGGAGTTGGCCATTTAGGACTGAGATGAGGAGAAATTTCTTTACTCAGAAGGTTGTGAATCTTTGGAATTCTCTACCCCGAAGGGCTGTGGACAGTCGTTGAGTATATTCAAGATGGAGATCGATACATTTTTGGGCACTTAGGGAATCAAGGGATATGGAGATAGGCAGGAAAGTGGAGTTGTGGTTGAAGATCAGCCATGGTCTTATTGAATGATTGCCTACACTTGCTCCTATTTCTTATGTTCTTATCTACAGTTATTTCAAATATTGGGAGGGGAAAAATGTTTTTTTGTTAAAACTTACAAAACTGCTTCAAATAGCCAAATAGACCCGAATTGCCAAAAAGCAATTGTTTAATATTCAGAAAAATAACATCATCATCATATGCAGCCCTTCGAAATCGAGAAAGACTTGCTTCCATTCCAAAAGTGAGTTCTTAGGTGACTGAACAGTCCAATACGGGAATGACAGTCTCTGTCATGGGTGGGACAGACAGTCGTTGAAGGAAAGGATGGGTGGGGAATCTGATGTCTGTGCTTGATTTCTGCATGCACTCGGCGATGAGACTCGAGGTGCTCAGCGCTCTCCCGGATGCTCTTCCTCCACTTAGGGTGGTCTTTGGCCAGGGACTCCCAGGTGTCAGTGGGGATGTTGCATTTTATCAAGGAGGCATTCAGGGTGTCCTTGAAATGTTTCCTGTGCCCACCTGGGACTCGCTTGCCGTGTAGATGTTCTGAGCTTTGGGAGTCTTGTGTCAGGCATGCGAACAATGTGGCCCACCCAACGGAGCTGGTCAAGTGTGGTCAGTGCTTCGATGTTGGCCTAATCGAGGACACTAATGTTAGTGCGTCTGTCCTCCCAGGGGATTTGCAGGATCTTGCGGAGACATTGTTGGTGGCATTTCTCCTGCGATTTGAGGTGTCTACTGTATACGGTCCACATCTCTGAGCCATACAGGAGGGCGGGTATCACTACAGCCCTGTAGACCATGAGCTTTGTGCCAGAATTGAGGGCCTGATCTTCAAACACTCTCTTCCTCAGGTGACCGAAGGCTGCACTGGCGCACTGGAGGCAGTGTTGAAACTCGTCGTTGATGTCTGCCCTTGCTAATAATAGGCTCCCGAGATATTGAAAGTGGTCCACGTTGTCCAGGGCCATGCCATGGATCTTGATGACTGGGGGGCAGTGCTGTGTGGTGCGTCAGGTTGGTGGAGGACCTTTGTCTTACGGATGTTTAGTGTAAGGCCCATGCTTTCATATGCCTCAGTGAAGATGTTGACTATGACTTGGAGTTCGGTCTCTGAATGTGCGTAGATGCAAGCGTCATCCACGTACTGTAAGCTCGACGACAGAGGATGGGACGGTCTTGGATCTGGCCTGGAGATGACGAAAGTTGAACAGGTTCCCATTGGTTCTGTAGTTTAGTTCCACTCCAGCGGGAGCTTGTTGAGTGTGAGGTGGAGCATTACACCGAGGAAGATTGAGAAGAGGGTTGGTGCAATGACACAGCCCTGCTTGACCTCAGTCCGGACGTGGATTAGGTCTGTGATGGATCCATTGGTCAGGATCACGGCCCTCATGTCGTCGTGGCGTAGGCAGAGGATGGTGACAAACTTTTGGGGGAAGCCGAAACAGAGGAGGACGCTCCATTGTCCCTCGCGGTTAACAGTGTCAAAGGCCTTTGTAAGGTCAAAGAAGGCTATGTACAAGGGTTGGTGCTGTTCCTTGCATTTCTCTTGCAGTTGTCGCACCGTAAAGATCATGTTCATTGTACCCCTTAGTGGATGGAATCCACACTGTGACTCTGGGAGGAGCTCCTCAGCCACAGGAAGAAGACGGTTGAGTAGGATTCTAGCGATGATTTTCCCATTGGCTGATAACAGGGAGATTCCTCTGTAGTTGCCGCAGTCGTACTTGTCCCCTATTTGAAGATGGTCATGATTACGACATCTCTGAGATCTCCCGGCATGCTCTCTTCCTTCCAGATGAGAGAGATGAGGTCATGCATTCGTGCCACTAGTGCCTCTCCGCCATACTTTAGTGCCTCGGCGGGGATTCCATCCGCTCCCGTTGCGTTGTTGTTCTTGAGCTGACAGATGGCCTTTTCTACCTCATGCAGGGCTGGGTTTTTGCTGAGATAGCATGCTGCGGGATGGAGTCGAAGACACCCATGTCAAAGGCAGAGTCTCAGTTAAGAAAAATAACATATTCTACGGCACTCACACATATGTGTTTAATTGTCGCAGGTTATGTAGACATTTTATATCGAAACACAGGAACATGGTCAATCAGCCTATCCAGCTTGTTTACTCCACAGATCATGTACAATCTACCCTGTCGTGGACTCTACTCAAAGAAATAATACATGAAAGACTCCAGTGAGTGGTATCTTGATCGCTCCATGCCTTCAGCTGTCTAGTATTCCCCTTTTAAACCTCTCCACCTTTCTAGCTCTCTCTCCTCCTTTAAGACGTTCCTTAAAACCTACTTCTTACCTGTCTTAATGGGCCAAAAATTGCGAGCTCTCTGGGTGCGTACGATGTGCACATGCACCCGAAGAGGCCTCGCAAATGCCGGTTCTTGGCGTGCAATGTGCATGCATCAGAACCGGCTTTTGCGTTCTGTCAGAATTTCTTTTGACAGAGTGCTCAATTCCCCACAGGAAGGACATTCACGGTGCAGAGATTGGACTATTTGCCCAACTCTTGCCCAGCGAATGTCCTTCAAACTCTTACAGCCATATAGCTTACTTTTACTAGCGTAAATGTTTTAAAACATAGAAAAGTGTAATTTAATCACTCATTTTCAAATTAAAAACCCTGTCCATTAAGGTAAGTTTATTTTTAACCCTATTAAAACACATTAAAAAAAAAAAAAATTTAGTTTCTAAAATATTACATTCAATTTCAATTAATTTAAAATATGTGAGTTGTTTTGTTTAATTATTGTGTTGTGTTTCTTGTTCTTGGGGGGTATTCTCATTGATAGTAATGGGAGCTTGTACAAACAGAGTTCTCATTATTATCAATGAGAATACTACATAGTGATTGGTTGTCCAGGTCCACGTGATCACAGGATACTCATACGTACCTGGAAGACATGTTCCTGTGCGCTGGACTGCAAATGAAGGCCTCCGACCGGAATCCTACATTCCTCCGGGACCACCAGGTATTTTCGTAAAAAGATTTGGGGCCGGAGGCGTCCACCCGAAGGAAGCCTCCGACCGCAGTTGTCCCCTCAGAATCTCCTTATGTGGCTCGGTGTCAAATCTTGTTGATAACACTCCTGTGAAGCACCTTGTGATGTTTTACTACGTTAGAGATGCTATATAAATGCAAGTTGTTTTTGTTGCTCGTCCAGATACCACATCTGAAACCTAATCTACACTTGTGGCCTTTGCGGTTTTATGCATTTAATCCCCTGAGAGCTATGTTTGGCTCAATTGTAAGATTTTTAACGCGTTACATCAAGTTTCCCCCATCCCCATGTTGCATTACAATCTGAAATGTGACAATCCCATTAATAAGTTTGTAGAACGTTCCTCTGTCCACATCTTTAACTAAATAAATGAGTAAATAAGTTGACACCTTTGTTAAAACAATGGCTAAAGGAATTTATAATGAGGTATGAACATGTTTGTTTCTAATATTTTGCAATGCAACTTCAACCCCAAATATTTATGTATTTGTATAAGTGACAAAGCGCACACAATGTTTGAGAATATTTTTATGAATGTAATATTAAAACATGAGTATGAATGGAACAGGTACAATTTTTACTATTACATTTTTATGACTTATCAGTGGCCAGCTTCCCCAACAGGTCAGACACATGGTACTGGTTTACACAATATTGCCCAATGATCTGTTGATTTAGACAGTATTTTGCAACTCATTATGCAACTAACCTATTTCACCCAGAATTCCTATGAAACACAAAAAGTGTTGTGAAAGAGATACCCCTCATTGGCATATCCATAAGTGAATGTTAAGGTCTATCATCTGTCTTAGCATGAACACTGCAAACAGCAAAACTTAATGGCATGAGTCATACCAGTCCGTCAACTGCTATTCATCTAAAATTTAGAGGAGGACGTGCCATGATGGAACACCTGGATTGAAGAAAAGCAAGGTATATATGAAAAGGTATAATTATTCCAAAATAGTCATGTTTGAGTTATACATACTGTGCCAGAATAGTGAAAATGACTATAATTCCGGTGTAAGCAACACCGATCTATTTCATCCAACCCTCCCCTCCCTTCCCCTTCCACTTCCATGCACGCACACACACAGATTTTAGCATTTAGGAAAAATACCTTTGTACCTTGATATAAGTTGTTCCTTCTATTTTTGAAGAAAAAAAGAAAGAATTTGAATTTAGATCGCACCTTAACATTATTATGATTAACATTAATGATCTCCAAAACATTGCTCAGTCAAAGATTTACTTCTTTTGATGTGTAGTCACTATTGTAGGCAATTACAGCAGCCAAATTGCACACCGTGGAGTCTCACAAAAACGGAAAGACCTGTTTTTGTTTGGATTAATTAAGGGAAAATGTTAGCTGGTTATCAGATGATATCAAATCAGCTACCATTATATACCTCGCCTGACTTTGGGCAGAGGGTGTAGCAATCGGTCGATCAGATATTGCTAATTTTGCACTATTGCCCAAAGTTAAAATTACCCCCTTTGTATCACTGGAGGATTAGGCTATGAATCTGGCCAATTCTAATGATATTCTGCATTGTGTTTCTGCATTTGTTACCTTTTATTCCTCCATGATCTCTCTTTGTGAGGAGGGATGATATGTTAGAGGGATCATCAAACGAGGCCATATGGGTCAAACTGAAAAACAAAAAAGGGGCGATCACACTGCTGGGCGTGTACTATACACTCCGAAACAGTCAGAGGGAGATAGAAGAGCAAATATGTTGGCAAATTTCTGAGAAGTGCAAAAGCTATAGGGCAGTAATAGTAGGGGATTTCAACTATCCTAATATTAACTGGGACAAAATTAATGTGAAGGGTATAGAGGATGTGGAATTCCTAAAATGTATTCAAGAGAACTTTTTTAGCCAGCATGTAGCAAGTCCAACATGGGAGGGGTGGTTCTGGATTTAGCTTTTGGGAATGAAGCTGGGCAGGTGGAAGGGGCATCAATGGGAGAGCATGTAGGTGCTAGTGATCATAATAAGTTAGATTTAAGGTAGTTATGGAAAAGGACAAGGATGGATCAGGAATAACAATTCTAAATTGGGGAAAAGCCAACTTTGCTAAGCTGAGCGGTGATTTAGCCATAGTGGACTGAAAACAGCTACTTGAAGGTAAATCAGTGTCAGAGCAGTGAGAGGCATTCAAGAAGGAGAGCCGCAGGATTCAGGCCAAATATGTGCCCTTAAAGAAAAAGGGTGGGAATAACAATTCTAGAGCCCCCTGGATGTATAGGGACATACAGGGTAGGATAAATAAAAAAAGGCAAGCTTATGACAGATACCATACCGAGGGCTAAATACTGCAGAATCTCTCGAGGAGTATAGAAAGTCCAGGGGTGAAATTAAAAGGGATATTAGGAAAGCAAAGACAGAGCATGAAAAATTCTTGGCAAGTAAAATCAAGGAAAACACAGATGTTTGCTAAATATATTAAGAGCAAGAAGATAACTAAAGAAAGGGTAGGGCCTATTAGAGACCATGAGGGTAATCTGTGTGTGAAGGCCGAAGATGTGGGTATGGTTCTTAATGAATACTTTGCGTCTGTTTTCACAAAAGAGGGGAGTGATGCAGGCACTGCTATCGAGGAGGAGGAGTGCGATATATTCGATGCAATAAACATTGTGAGAGAGGAGGTATTAAAGTGTTTAGCAGCTTTGAAATTGGATAAGTCGCCAGGCCCAGATGAAATGTATCCCAGGCTGTTAAGTGAAGCTAAAGAGGAACGAGCAGACGCTTTGACCATCATTTTCCAATTCTTTCTGGCTCCGGTGTGATGCCAGAGGATTGAAGGACTGGTAATGTGGTACCTTTGTTTTAAGAAGGGAGAAAGGGATAGACCAAGTAAATACAGGCCAGTCAGCCTAACCTCAGTAGTGGGAAAATGATTGTGTTATATATGTAAACTTGTATTTACTCTGTACAGCCACCAGAGGGCTCATCCCCTGGAGTCCCAATGGATCTTAACGAGGCTTCACAGGTTGGAGAGGCACTCTGGAGACCAGCAATAAAAGACTATGGTCACTCTTTACTTTGAGCTCACAGTGTTCAGTCTGACTCTTTCTCCATACACAACAACTGGCGACGAGATACAGATAGCGAACCCAAAGATGCAGAGAACAGTGGGCATCCTGGAGAAATTCTCGGAGGGAGATGATTGGGAAACTTTTGTGGAATGACTCAACCAATATTTTGTGGCCAACGAGCTAGATGGGGAAGAGAGCGCTGCCAAACGAAGGGCAATCCTTCCTCACCATCTGTGGGGCACCAACGTATGGCCTCATGAAGAATCTGCTCACTCCAGCGAAACCCACAGTGAAATCATACGACGATTTGTGCCCACTGGTCCGAGAGCATTTGAACCCAAAGGAAAGTGATCTGATGGCGAGGTACCGGTTCTATACCGACAAAATGTCTGAAGGCCAGGAAGTGGCGAGTTATGTCGCCGAGCTAAGACGCCTTGCAGGACATTGCGAATTTGAAGGACATTTGGAGCACATGCTCAGAGACTTTTTCGTACTTGGCATTGGCCACGAAACCATACCTCACAAACCTTTGACTGTAGAGACCCCAACCTTGAGTAAGGCCATAGCGATAGCCCAGGCGTTCATTGTCACCAGTGACAATACGAAGCAAAGCTCTCAGCACACAAGTGCTGCTACAAGTACTGTGAACAAAGTGATGTTGTTTTTGAATCGTAACGTACAGGGCAGGTCACACATACCTGCAGCTGCACGTCCGCAGATGACTCAGAGTCCACCATCAAGGGTGATGAATTCAAGGCCATTAACACCTTGTTGGCGCTGCGGGGGTGATCATCGTTTCCATTCATGCCGATTCAAAGAGTACATTTGCAAGGGCCGTGGAACAATGGGACACCTCCAACAAGTGTGCAGGCGAGCTGCAAAGCCTGTTGAACCTGCAAACCACCATGTTGCAGAGGAGGACAGATCCACGGAGGATAATGACGAACCAGAGCCTCAGATCGAGGAGGCAGAGGTACATGGGGTGCACATATTCACCACGAATTGTCCCCCTATAATGCTGAATGTTGAACTAAATGGATTCCCGGTGTCAATGGAGCTGGACACGGGCGCCAGCCAGTCTATCATGGGCAAAAAACTTTCGAAAGGTTGTGGTGCAACAAGGCCTCAAGGCCAGTCTTAACTCCAGTTCGCACGAAACTAAGAACTTACATGAAAGAACTGATTCCTGTAATCGGCAGTGCTACCGTAAGGTCTCCTACGATGGAGCGGTGCACAAGCTACCACTCTGGGTGGTACCGGGTGATGGTCCCACGTTGCTTGGCAGGAGCTGGCTGGAACTGGAACGACGTCCGAGCGCTACTACCCGCTGACGACACTTTGTGTGCCCAGGTGTTAAACAAATTTCCTTCGCTGTTCGAACCAAGCATCGGGAAATTCCAAGGAGCAAAAGTGCAGATCTACCTAATTCCAGGAACGCGGCCCATCCGTCACAAGGCGAGAGCAGTACCGTACATGATGAGAGAAAGGGTAGAGATCGAACTAGACCGGCTGCAAAGAAAGGGCATAACTTCCCTGATCGAGTTCAACGAGTGGGCCAGTACTATTGTCCCAGTCCTCAAGGGAGACAGCACCATCAGAATCTGTGGCGATTACAAAGTAACTATCAATCGTTTCTCCCTGCAGGACCAATACCCACTACCAAAGGCCAACAACTTCTTTGTAACGCTGGCGGGAGGAAAGACGTTCACGAAGCTGGATCTGACTTCAGCCTACATGATGCAGGAACTGGAGGAATCATCGTAGGCCCTCACCTGCATCAACACGCACAAAGGTCTTTTTGTTCATAACAGATGCCCGTTTGGAATCCGATCAGCGGCGGCGATATTCCAGAGAAACATGGAAAGCTTACTGATGTCGATCCCACACACCGTGGTCTTCCAGGACGACATCTTGGTCACAGGTCAGAACACTGTCGAGCATTTGCAGAACCTGGAGGAGGTTCTTAGTAAGCTCAGGTTAAAAGGCTCGAAGTGCATTTTCCTGGTACCTGAAGTGGAGTTCCTGGGAAGGAGAATTGCGGTGGACGGCATCAGGCCCACCAACGCGAAGATGGAGGCAATCGAGAATGCACCGAGGCCACAGAACGTGACGGAGCTGCGGTCGTTTCTGGGACTCCTGAACTACTTTGGTAACTTCTTACCAGGTCTCAGCACACTGCTAGAACCACTACATGTCTTACTACGAAAAGGGGACGAATGGGTTTGGGGCAAAAGCCAAGATAATGTCTTTGTAAAAGCGAGAAAATTGTTATGCTCAAACAAATTGCTTGTGTTGTATGATCCATGTAAGCGTTTGGTACTAGCATGTGATGCGCCGTCATATGGCATCGAGTGTGTATTGCAACAAGCTAATGATTTCGGGAAACTGCAACCGGTTGCTTCTGCATCCAGGAGTCTGTCTAAGGCTGAGAGAGCCTACAGCATGATTAAGAAAGAAGCATTAGCATGTACCTATGGGTATAGAAACATAGAAAATAGGTTCAGGAGTAGGCCATTCGGCCCTTCGAGCCTGCACCACCATTCAATAAGATCATGGCTGATGATTCCTTCAGTATCCCTTTCCTGCTTTCTCTCCATACCCTTTGATCCCCTTAGCCATAAGGGCCATATCTAACTCCCTCTTGAATATATCCAATCAACTGGCATCAACAACTCTCTGCAGCAGGGAATTTCACAAGTTAACAACTCTCTGAGTGAAGATGTTTCTCCTCATCTCAGTCCTAAATGGCCTGCCCCTTATCCTAAGACTGTGCCCCTTGGTTTTGGACTTCCCCAACATCGGGAACATTCTTCCCACATCTAGCCTGCCCAGTCCAGTCAGAATCTTATATGTTTCTATGAGATCCCCTCAACCTTCTAAACTCCAGTGTATAAAGACCCAGTTGATCCAGTCCAAAAAATGCAAAAATCTGTCAGCCAGATTATCTCTCTTGTCAAGTTCCTTTGGAGAAGCAAGCCATTCATGGATTTGTATTTGTGTCTGGAGTTGTCGGCAGACACAACATCATTAACAGCGGGACATATTTTCATAAGATTACCTCTTTATCATTTTTTTCCCAAATTGGTAAATTACAGCTTCATTTATGGTCTGCGCTTTATACAAGAAAATGCATCAATACCTGTTTGGGCTAAAATTCGAATTGTAAACTGACCATAAGCCACTTATATCCCTGTTCTCCGAGAGTAAAGGGATAAATACCAACGCATCGGCCCGCATCCAGAGATGGGCACTCACGTTGTCCGCATACAACTACACCATCCGCCACAGGCCAGGCACAGAAAACTGCGCCGATGCTCTCAGTAGGCTGCCATTGCCCACCACGGGGGTGGAAATGGCGCAGCCCGTAGATCTAGCCATATTTGAGAGTGAGCAATCACCCGTCACTGCCCGGTAGATCAAAACCTGGACAAACCAGAACCCCTTATTATCTTTAGTCAAAAGCTGTGTACTTCACGGGAGCTGGTCCAGTGCCCCAGTGGAAATGCAGGAAATGATAGCCGTTCCAGCGGCGCAAAGATGAAATGTCTGTACAGGCAGACTGCCTTCTGTGGAGCAAGCGAATAGTGGTCCCTAAGAAGGGCAGAGACAGCTTCATCAATGACCTCTACAGTACCCACCCAGGCATCGTAATGATGAAAGCGATAGCCAGATCCCACGTGTGGTGGCCCGGTATCGATGCGGACTTAGAGTCCTGCATTCACAGATACAATACATGCTCGCAGTTAAGCAATGTACCTAGGGAGGTGCTGCTAAGTTTATGGTCTTGGCCCTCCAAACCGTGGTCTAGAGTACACGTCGATTATGCAGGCCCGTTCTTGGGTAAAATGTTCCTTGTGGTTGTAGACGCGTATTCCAAGTGGATTGAATGTGAGATAATGTCAGCTAGCACATCCGCTGCCACTACTGAAAGCCTGCGGGCCATGTTTGCCACACACGGCCTACTCGACGTCCTGGTGAGCGATAACGAGCCATGTTTTACCAGTGCTGAGTTCAAAGAATTCATGACCCATAATGGGATCAAACATGTCACATCTGCTCCGTTTAAACCAGCGTCCAATGGTCAGGCAGAGAGAGCAGTGCAAACCATCAAGCAAGGCTTGAAGAGGGTAACTGAAGGCTCACTGCAGACTCGCCTATCCCGAGTCCTGCTTAGCTACCGCACGAGACCACACTCACTCACTGGGATCCCACCTGCTGAACTGCTCATGAAAGACAAGGCTCTCGTTAGTTTACCCTGATCTACATGAACAGGTAGAGAGCAGGTGGCTTCAACAAAGTGCATACCATGATAGCGCAAATGTGTCACGCGAGATTGAAATCAATGATCCTGTATTTGTATTAAATTATGGACAAGGTCCCAAGTGGCATCCCAGCACTGTCGTGGCCAAAGAGGGGAGCAGGGTCAAACTTTCAAATGGACTCATTCACCAGAAACACTTGGACCAAATCAAACTCAAATTCACGGACTATCCTGAGCAACCCACCTTGGACCCTACCTTTTTGATCCCCCAACATACACACTAGTGGCAACTGACACCATGGTTGACCACTTAGCAGAACCCATCATCCACAGCAACCCAGCAGGGCCCAACACACCAGGCAGCCCAGCAAGGCCAGCTGCACAGCAGCCCAGCGAGGGCCCAACAAATGATTCAACAATACCAGCTTTCACACCGAGAAGATCAACCAGGGCAAGAAGGGCCCCAGGTCGACTCACATTGTAAATAGTTACACAATTGACTTTGGGGGCGAGTGTTGTTATATATGTAAATTTGTATTTACTCTGTACAGCCACCAGAGGGCTCATCCCCTGGAGTTCCAAGGGATCCCATAATCCCTTGGGAGCACAGGTACTTAAGGAGGCTTCACAGGTTGGAGAGGCACTCTGGAGACCTGCAATAAAAGACTAAGGTCAGATTTTACTTTGAGCTCACAGTGTTCAGCCTGACTCTTTCTCCATACACTACGGATTGAAAAAAATCCTGAAGGACAGGATAAATCTACATTTAGAAAGACATGGATTAATCAGGGACAGTCAGCACGGATTTGTTAAGGGAAGGTCGTGCCTGACTAACTTGATTGAATTTTTCGAGGAGGTAACCAGGAAGGTCGATGAAGGCAGTGCATATAATGTAGTGAACATGGAATTTAGCAAAGCTTTCGATAAGGTCACACATGGCAGACTGGTCACAAAAGTAAAAGCCCATAGGATCCAGAGCAAAGTGGCAAGTTGGATCCAAAATTGGCTCAGATACAGGGCAAAGGGTAATGGTTGATGGCCATTTTTGTGACTGGAAGGATGTTTCCAGTGGGTATATCAATGATCTAGACTTGAATATAGGGGATATGATTAAGAAGTTTGCAGATGATACAAAAATATGCTGTGTGCTTGATAATGAAGAAGAAAGCTGCGGACTGCAGGAAGCTATCAATTAACTGGTCAGGTGAGCAGAACAGTGGCAAATAGAATTTAATCTGGAGAAGTATGAGGTAATGCATTTGGGGAGGGCAAACAAAGAAAGGGAATACACATTAAATACCCACTGAAAAGTGTAGAGGATCAAAGGGACCTGGGAGTGCATGTCCACAGGCCATAGAAACATAGAAACATAGAAAATAGGTGCAGGAGCAGGCCATTCAGCCCTTCTAGCCTGCACCGCCATTCAATGAGTTCATGGCTGAACATGAAACTTCAGTACCCCCTTCCTGCTTTCTCGCCATAACCCTTGATCCCCCGAGTAGTAAGGACTTCATCTAACTCCCTTTTGAATATATTTAGTGAATTGGCCTCAACTACTTTCTGTGGTAGAGAATTCCACAGGTTCACCACTCTCTGGGTGAAGAAGTTTCTCCTCATCTCGGTCCTAAATGGCTTACCCCTTATCCTCAGACTGTGACCCCTGGTTCTGGACTTCCCCAACATTGGGAACATTCTTTCTGCATCTAACCTGTCTAAACCCGTCAGAATTTTAAACGTTTCTATGAGGTCCCCTCTCATTCTTCTGAACTCCAGTGAATACAAGCCCAATTGATCCAATCTTTCTTGATAGGTCAGTCCCGCCATCCCGGGAATCAGTCTGGTGAACCTTCGCTGCACTCCCTCAATAGCAAGAATGTCCTTCCTCAAGTTAGGAGACCAAAACTGTACACAATACTCCAGGTGTGGCCTCACCAAGGCCCTGTACAACTGTAGCAACACCTCCCTGCCCCTGTATTCAAATCCCCTCGCTATGAAGGCCAACATGCCATTTGCTTTCTTAACCGCCTGCTGTACCTGCATGCCAACCTTCAATGACTGATGTACCATGACACCCAGGTCTCGTTGCACCTTCCCTTTTCCTAATCTGTCACCATTCAGATAATAGTCTGTCTCTCTGTTTTTACCACCAAAGTGGATAACCTCACATTTATCCACATTATACTTCATCTGCCATGCATTTGCCCACTCACCTAACCTATCCAAGTCACTCTGCAGCCTAATAGCATCCTCCTCGCAGCTCACACTGCCACCCAACTTAGTATCATCCGCAAATTTGGAGATACTGCATTTAATCCCCTCGTCTTAACCACCAGTTCGATAAGGTGGTTAAGAAGGCATTCGGAATGCTTGCCTTTATTAGCTGAGGCATAGAATATAAGAGGAGGGTGTTATGCTTGAACTGTATAAAACTGTAGGCCACAGCTGGAGTACTGCATGCAGTTCTGGTCACCGCATTACAGGAAGGACGTAATTGCACTGGTGAGGATACAGAGGAGATTTACAAGGATGTTGCTAGAAGTGGAGAATCTTAGCTATGAGGACAGATTGGATAGGCTGGGTTTGTTTTCCTTGGAACAGAGGAGGCTGAGGGGAGACCTCATTGTGGTATATAAAATTATGAGGGGCCTAGATATAGTGGATAGAAAGGGCCTATTTCCCTTAGCAGGGGTGTCAACAAACAGGGGACATAAATTTAAAGTAATTGGTAGAAGGTTTAGAGTGGATTTCAGGGGAAATTTCTTCATGCAGAGGGTTGTGGGGTCTGGAACTCACTGCCTGAAATGTAGCAAGGCAGAAACCCTCGCTACATTTAAAAGGTACTTGGATGTGCACATTAAGTGTTGTAACCTGCAGGCTTACAGATGTAGAGCTGGAAAGTGGGATTAGGCCAGATAGCCTCTTGTTGGCCGGCGCGGACACAATGGGCCAAAATGGTCTCCTTCTGTGCTGTAAACTTCTATGATTCTACGATTCTATGAATTAGGCATAGGAGTCAGCTGAGCGTGAATAAGAACAACTTCTTTCATGTGGAAGGGATTTAATTGAGTCAGCCATACAATTATCAAATGAACAGAAGGCTAGAAAATAGGCATTTTCTCAGCAAAGCTAGTCATTGATTTTAAATAATTTGCCTCACAAATCTTTCCATACTTCCTTTATACTTAATGAAACAAAATACAATATTCTGAACAAAATTAATATAGCTGCCTATATGCTTAAAGGCACAAAAAGGCAATGTTCTGAATATTAATACAAATTATAATTAATCTATCAGGCCTCATAATTATCAAGTAAACAAACTGGTCCACTGGAATAGAGGGTAGGTTTTTCAGCAAATATTTCTGCAATTCGACTTTATGCTTAAGAACTCTTGCTTATATTACATGTCTAAATTAAGAACTTGTTATATAGAATTACCCTCCTTACTCAAATGACGGCACAATCATTCAAGAATTTCTCTCCTTTTGGTTTACCCTTTTTATGTTCTAACATTGTTCTTTCTCCAATAAACATAAATGAAAGGGATTAAACTACGTCCCACAACCAATAATAAAGTATAATAAACAAAGAGCAGAACATTTTAAGTGCAAAATTTCACTTGTCACAACTGCCAGATGGAGATGTCTTGGCGCAGAATTATAAGAATAATGGCAGAATCCATTTTGTTAGCTCAGACTGTAAAGCATCTCTTTTTTTTTATCCCTCTTCAGAGAAGGCATCACTCATATTTCTGTCTGTGTGGCCTTTTCACTTTTTATTTATTCCTTTAGTTTGATTTGGGTGCAGAATTTACCATGACAGGAGTGTGTATTGGGAATTCAGTCTCAGAGATCAGTGTGCCCTGCAGCATTTTCCATTTTGTGCCTGAATATCCGATATATACAGGTTGAACCTCCCTTATCCGTAACTCCCTTGTTTAGAACCATTCCTGGCCGTTGGGTGGCACATGCGCACAACGCGGCCGGTGAAAACTTTACATATCAAGGAAAATTAACTTACATACCAATGAAAAATAAATTTACCCAACTTCAGAGCCAACACCTTTGGGGTTCGGCAGTCCACCAAAACCTTGGGTCCCGACAGCCCACCGACACCTCAGGGCCTGACGGCCCTCTGACAGCTCGGGGCGCGATGGCCTGCTGACCTCCTCCTTCCCTCCCCCCCGCCGACTGCTGCAGCGTCAAATCAGTGCCGACTTCCCTCCCTCACTGACCGCCCCCCCCCCCCCCCACTGGGAGTGTAAACCATTGAAAACACGTGACCTCACCTTATCCAGAAATATCCCTCATTCAGTACAGGCCAGGTCCCAAGGTTCCCGATAAGGGAGGTTCAACCTGTACTTCCATTGTGCAAAGCTCTACACTGAGACAATTCAGTAGATACATCCCAACATGTTATTCCAAAATATGAATTTTTTCTGATTTTCTTTTACTTTATAAATCCATATTTTGGGCATTATAGATTTCAATGACTGAGAAATAAATAATGGATGTAAAACAATTTCAGAAAATATTTGAGTGATTTGCAGGGATCCAGTGGCCAGATTTCAAAATGACAGGGTGATATATTCTCATCTATAAAGTAGCAGCTATTGTGTGGCACCGTTAACATTGAAAATATCTATTATAGTGCTACCAGTAGCTGGCACTGAAGACACTTTTAATGAGTGTTCACTAAAACGTGCACCCCATGTATTAAATTTAATATAAAAAGATGTGACAAGCAAATTGCTCCCCTTCTCTCCACTTTCCAGTTGAGCCAGCAGGAATATTAAAACCTAGTCTTTAGAAGCCTTTATTCACAGAGACCCACATTACATATTGTGCATCCCCAAGATAAGCTTGCAACCCTTTTCCAGCGAACTCCCATATGTATGAGAGCAAGAGAGTCCGCAATTAATTCCCACCGCCTGCTTACAATTAGCACTCAATTGTTACAAATCACTTAACTACAATTAACACTAATAACCTCTCCAAAATGGTGTCCAGTGCGACCCACAGCATAGATGTGCGCAGGCGATGCAGACGCCATTTTGGACACAAAACGGCCAGAAAACCGGGCCCTACAGAGATGAATTTCGCAGCCAAAAATCCTAGACAGAATTATTTGTCGCTTGGAAAAATATGGGTTAATTAATGACCACTCAGAAGAGAAATTAAAGATAGTATTAGATTAAAGGAAGAGGATTAAAATGTTGCCAAAAAGAGCATTAAGCCTGAGGTTTGGAAGGATTTTAGAATTCAGCAAAAGCGTACCAAGAAATTGATAGAGAGATAGAATTTGGGATAGTAAGGGAATCAAGGAATATGGGGATATTGCAGGAAAGTGGAGTTGAGGTAGAAGATCAGCTATGATCACGGCTCGAGGGGCCAAATGACCTAATCCTGCTCTTAATTCTTTTGTTCTTGTGTTCTGATCCAGCACAGATTTGTTAAAGTCAAATTAGTTACAGTGAGAGACTAGACAAGCTGACGTTGTTCTCCTTATAATAATAACTTTAACGCGCCTTTAACATAGTAAAACATCCCAAGGCGTTTCACAACAATGTTACAAGGCAAAACAGATAAATTTAACATCGAGCCGCAAAAGAAGAAACTAAGGCAGATGACCAAGGGCTAGACTTTCCATTATTGTGCAGATCGCCCAAAAATGGACATTATTTCCAGCGCTGGCGTTTAATATGGATTTTGAGATCGCCGGATTATCGCCCATTTTCAAGCCCTATATAAAATGGGCATTAGCGGCAGCGATGTGAAATGGGCATTAGCGGTATTTTTTTTCCTTCTGTTGTAAAATGTTGATGTCCATAGCAACGCCATAGCAAAGGTCTTTTGCAGCATTTTAGAAGGTCAGGGGTCATCAATACATGCATAGAAGAGGAGAGAGAACAGAGAGGAAGAGAAAGTGAGTATGGGTTTGTTGTGTAGGTGTTTGTGGTTTATTTGGAAATTGTGGGAGTTTGGGAGGATTTTTATGAGGAGTACTCATTAAAAATAGCACTATTTAGTTCTGTGAGACAGAAATAGCTGTCACAAAAATATTTTTAAAATGGAAGACATGGAGGAGGCGAGAGATCACAATGTGGAGGTGGAGGAGGCTGGTGAGGGCAGTGAGGTTGGAAAGAAAGTGGAGATAGGAGGTCGAAAAAGAGCAAGGAGATTCTCGGACGAGGCAAATACTGCCCTTCTGCAGGAGGTGGAGTCACGTTGGGGTCAATTGATCCGGGGTGGGCGTGGGAAGCCTACCCCGAAGGCTTATCAGAAGATTTGGGCCAAAATCGCTG
Organism: Pristiophorus japonicus; assembly: GCF_044704955.1. Taxonomy (NCBI): domain Eukaryota; kingdom Metazoa; phylum Chordata; class Chondrichthyes; family Pristiophoridae; genus Pristiophorus; species Pristiophorus japonicus. Next base: position 181,993,059 of record NC_091986.1, read on the forward strand.
AGGTGGTCTCGTCGGTGACGCACGAGGTGTGTGAGGGCAACCAGTGCCGCAAGTGATGGAACGACCTTGTCGGCTCCGGCAGAGTATTACATTTATATAATTGGAATTGTAAATGTAATGATTAAATAAAATTCAGATCTGATGTATTGTAATTAGACAGGTAATGTTTTACTCAAAACCTATGTTTACAGTGTACATGTTTAGGTTAATAATGATAATAAGAATTATTATTATAACAGCTGTCATTTATGTGTTGTATCAGTATCTTGACAGTACCTAGCAATGATCTTATGCCATGTCGTGCTGTTGTTACCTTTTGCAGAAGAAGCTTTCGAAGAATAGGGCCGAGCAGCGGCGCACGGCTGGCGACCCACCAGTGATGTGTGAGCTGACGGACATTGAGGAGCGGGCGCTGGCACTAGTGAGGATTCACTACCGCTCATCCACCCATGCAGCAGCAGAACCTGATGTTATACCACATGAGTAAAGTATACACCATTGTGTGATGTAAAGTCAATAGATGCCACACCCACTCTTATCTGTATAATATATGATAGATGATTGATGAAAGTGTTATGTAATTAATGATGAGCTCATGAAAATCATTGTAATGCAGAATCTGGCTATGTTCATTAAATGTGATGTCTGTGATTATTTTGATAGCAGTAGTGCTGTTCTCATACATATGCTGTGTGTAGCATTTGAATTATCCTGTGACCCTAGCACCCCCTTCTCCTCTAATAACCTCACTTATGTCTTCTAGCTCAGCCAAGAGCTCAGTCACTGCCAACAGCACCGAGGCGAGGTGATGATCCGGTGGCGGTGTCTGTGGTGGATCATGCTTCTGGTGTTGAGGGGCCCCGAAAACCGCCTGTTGAGCTGCAGGTTGGCCTCTCCACTAACGACAGTGCGGAATTGGAGGAGCCTGCGGCAACAACCTCAAGATCAAGCACACCTATTACATTTGGTGCTCCTGCAGCCATGTCCTCCTCCACCGTGGAGGTAGCGGGCCTAAGCACTTTGCCGCATGGCACCCCAAGTGTCTCCGTGCCGGTGCCGACCCCGCGGAGGTTGGTTCGATGCAGCAGGACTGCTCTACGATCGGCAGATCTCAGCGTGGACATAGTACATTTGTCCAAGAGGAGTGTTGACATAGGTCAGCAGATCCTCCAGACAATGGAGGCCACATCCCAACAGCTGGCCATAATATCTGCAACCATGACGGAGAACATGACGGTGGCCCTGGAAGTGATAGCCAGGAACACTGGTGCCAGAGGATTACCAGTGTTCCCGGAATGCGGCACTGAACCCCAAGGTGCCACACCTCCATTGCCAGGAGGAAGCTCTTGCTTCTGGCTTGGAGGATGTTTCCTCCTCGGGAACGTCCTCTCCAGCATCTGGCCAAACAGCGAATCTGACGTCATCCCCCCCCAATGAAGTAGCGCCTGAGGAGCACTGTAGCAAAGCAGCTTGGAGTCAGGAGGAGAAGGGGAAGGGGTAGAGGTAGGGAGAAGATGCGGGGGGAAAAGGAAAATGTGGTGCATGGTAGTGTTGTTGTTGTTGTTGCTGGTTCATGACTGTTGGGAGGTTTGGGGGAAGGGGGGAGGAGGTACATTGTTGTATTTGCATTTGTGTTATTTATGTTATTGGAAATGTTAAAAACGTTATATATGTTATAAATTTGGGGTGGGGTGTTTTTTTACAGTTATAATAATGAATTAATACAATTGGTTTCATTAAAAAAAGTATTTAACATAACATTGTTGCACATTTTCTCAGATAGCTGTAACGTTAACCACTGGTGATTCCTTAACATGAAAGGGAATAATTAAACGTTACTTGAATCAACTTTAACTTTAACTGTCACCAAGGTAATGCACACCATTCATGTATGAGCTGCAGACACATAGTCTTGCAGCTTTGTAAATACCATCAATATTATTTTAAGCAAAGCGCTCATTTATGAGCTGATGACGTAAGAGTCTTGCAGCTATGTAACCACCACAGGCCCTTTCTTGCGGTCTATAGGGGGGCGGAGGGCATGGTTTCATCGTCATCCTGATTGTCTGCCCTGAGGTCATTGTCCACTTCCTCGTCCTCCTCTTGCTCTCCTTCCTGAGGTGGACCGGCAGTCCCTTCTGGTAATTCTTGTCCCCTCCTGATAGCCAAGTTGTGCAGCATGCAGCACACCACCACAAATTGAGCTACCTGCTCAGGGTGATATTATAACTTGCCTCCTGAGTGGTCCAGGCATCTAAAGTGCTGCTTAAGCACTCCAATTGTCCTTTCGACAATACTGGGTGTCGCTATGTGGCTTTCGTTGTATCGCTTCTCGGCTTCTGTCTGGGTCTTACGCAGGGGGGTCATCAGCCAGGTGGTGAGGCCATGTCCTTTATCACCAAGCATCCAGCATTGACCTTGTGGCTGACTGGTAAACATGTCAGATACAGCGCTCTCACGCAGGATGTGAGCATCATGGGTGCTGCCCAGAAATTTGGCATTTACTGCCATTATAATCTGCTTGTGGTCGACAATGAGTTGCACATTCAGGGAGTGTAATCCCTTTCAGATCCGAAAAACCTCTGCATCCTGAAAAGGTGACCGCATGCTGATGTGCGTACAGTATATTGTTCCCTGCACCTTGGGGAAGTTTGCTATTCCGGAGAATCCTAGAGCCCTCTCAGTCTGTGCCTCCCTGGTCATAGGGAAGCTGATAAAGTCCATCCTGCGTGCGTAAAGGGTTCTGGTCACCTGTCAAATGCTGCAATGTGTGGCATGCTGAGATATAGCGCAAATGTCGCCAGCTGAGGCCTGAAAGGAACCTCAATGGACAGTGCAGTCCAGATAGTGCTGGTAGGCTGCAGATCTCCCCTGATGAGCTGGCATATCTCACTAATGACCTCTTTCCGGAAGCACAGTCTCCTAAGGCACGTGTTATCGGACAAGTTCAGATAAGACCGCTTCTTCCTGTAAGTGCGTCGGGTGTAAATTCTCGTCCTCCTCCTCAGTCTGCCACCTCTTTGATTAGGCACATAATGCTCCTCAATATACCTTCTCCCATTTCTAGTCTGCAGCATGTGCGTAGTCATCAAGACAGGCTGAGAAATTACAGGCCCCATTACAATAACAATCAGCATTATACCTATTGTTCACAAACAATAAATTTACCTACTAAAACAAATAAAATAAATTCAATTCGTCCACAATATGATAAGATGTTCAGGTTTTCAAATCACCTTAAAATAATTCCAGATTACATCAAAACTCCCCAGAAGTTGAAGCAGCCTTTTATATGAAAAGTCCTCCGATTTATAAAATGGTGTCCATACCAAAGGTGCTCACAAGACGATGTGGGTACAATCAATGCAGCCCTGTACATTTGGGAAGCCAGCAATCCTGGAGAAGCCCACAGCCCTTTCACGCATTGCTTGGGCGGTCATGGGGAACTTTATGTAGTCAATCCTTCGTGCATATACTGCAGCTGTCACCTGCCAAATGCAGACATGTGTTGCATGTTAAGAGATGGCGCACACATCCCCAGTTGTAGCTTGAAATGATCCGGAGGCATAGAATGAAAGTGCAACTGTAACCTTCACTTCAACTGACAAAGCAGTCCTCCTGACCCTTCTAGGTTGCAGGTCTGCTTTTATCAATGCACAGATCTCAGTTACAACTTCTTTGCAGAAACGCAGCCTTCTGACACAGTCTGCATCACTCAGGTGCAGGTACGAACACCTGTCTCGATATACCCAACATGGGTAAGGCCTCCTGCCCAGCACCCTAAGGGCTCTGATGTTCCTCATACAATGATATCGAATCAATTGTCTCCTACATAGCACCAGCATGCAGAAGGCTCACACAAGGTATGGCATTGTCAGTATTACCCCCATAGTTAAATTTTACCTTTGCAAGAAGCTCAAAATGGCAGGAAGGCAGGCAGGACAAGGTTCTTTGTTCTCTTTCGCCATGGTCTGTATGGATGGACCACACCCAGGTCTTGTGACTTCTCCTCACTGTCCCCCCATCCCCAAATAATTGTAGTCTTGTGACTTCACCCCTTCTCCCCCCCCCCCCCCTCCCACCCCCCAAACTCATTGCAGTCTTGTGCCTAGTGCAGCAGCCTTCCGATCACCACCTCCCTCCCCAGGCTCAATCCAGAAGCCTTCCAATCGGCACCTCATCCCCCCCTCGGCTCCCCGCCTCCCCGCCCGGGCTTGTTTTTCAGCCGAGCCCTGAGCCCCTGTGTCCGGGCGCGAGTCCGATTCTGACGGCCGACACTACGGCTCCCCTCCAGCCCTACTTGAAGACATTCGGTGGTGGCGTTTAAGTAAAAAAAAATGAAAACTTCAGAAATCCATGAACTCCATTGAAAGGTAAAAAAGTTGAACTTTATTATGGATAGTTCACGTGTTAGAGACTCCCTCCAAAAACTTTGATGAGAAACAATGGCGTCTTTCATCGCCGATTTTTCAATGTGCGCTGCTTTCTGTTAACTCAGCAGAAGGTTTTTCAGGAGTGGCAAGATACGCCGACTTAGGATAAAACATTTTTGGGCAAACTGCGAAAAGTGCTAAAAACTGGCGCAGACATGAAGGAATGGCAAAAAAACCTAACCCAGAAAAATCAAAATTAAACCAGTTACCCCAGCGCAGATTCCGGGGGAAAACTTTGAATTAAATAATTACGACAGAAGAAACCTCGCGCGCCAAAAAAACGGTGCAAATGACCGGAGAAAATTGTAGCTTTGCAAGAGGCTCAAAACAGCAGGACAAAAGACTCAAACCTTCTTTCCTCTCTCTATCTCACCAGGACAGGAAGCTGGGCATTCAAATGAAGACATTTGGGGCAACGAAGTCTAATGCAATTCTTAAATTTTTGATCTTTTTCAAAGTACCACCCCACCACCGACCGAACGTCTCCTCACCGGGCTCGAGAGTCGGCCGCCAAAATCGTGCGCTTGCCCGGACACATGGGCTTGGTGTCCACCCCCGATCCCCCCACCACCACCCCCTGGGCTTCTTTTGAAGCTGCTGTATGTCTAAAGGTTCTCACCCCCTCATTTCGGCTTTCACCGCACCCCCCTGGGCTTCTTTTGAAATTTTGGATTGGCAAAATCAGAGGACAGCAGTAACTCCTAGGACAAAAGTTTCTCATTCCAAGCTGGAAAAAACAAACTTTCTACAGCAACACCCTTTCGACTGTCAGCTGGTTAGCGATGATTCCATTGTTCATGCTCCCTTCATCAGGTCTTCCAGCCGACCACATTCATTCCTAGATAGGTCAGCCACTTAGTCAGTACAGCTGCTTTTCCTTCACTTAAACTGGTTGTGCAGCCTTGTCTGCCTCAAGTTGCCCCAATTTACAAACCTAATGTGTTGTCCGATCCATCCAGTTAAAGGGGCCTCACCTTGATGCAACTGTGTTTGGCAAAAATCCTTGGGCTTTAGTTTGTAATGACTCGATGCGCGAGAATGCAATAACAGGTTTCCACATGTTCATGAACCAGAGAATCGGGTGTGCGGGCAATGGGCAGAGATGGCATTGTTTGCTTTCTCCATGCTCCTTCTCTTACTGGGGCCCAGTTACATTTGTGACTATTGCTCACCCTGCAGACTATCCAGAGCAATGCCATGGGAGATCTACCAATGATAAGTTGTTGTCCACATTGACAGAATAAGGAGTGAGCACCAAGCTTAAGGGCTGAGAGAAGCTAGTCAGTGAGGGACCTGAGAGTGAGGCTCAGTAACCATCTGTAATTAGGCTGCAGGCCCCAGGCTGCAGACTACCTATTAACAATGCCAAGTGTTATGTATTTAATGCTTTGTAACCTGCATGACACCTGACCACCAGAGAGCCCACCTGTTGGGAGTCCCAAGGGATCCCAGCATCCCTTGGGAGCACAGTATATAAGCAGACCACTCACGAGGTACCTGCACTCTGGAGTCTTATTAAAGGAGCTAAGGTCACACTTGCTCATTGTAAACAGTACTCAGTTTCATCCTTTATTATGAGTGTACCATCAAGGAAGATCTACCAATAACAAAATGAACTGTTCCAACTTACTGTGCATCAGTATTACCATATCTGCTAAACTGTTCATATTGTTCGTTATGACTTTCACAAATGATGATACAAGATCAATAGGTTAGTATCAACCTTTCAAAGCTCACACCCTTCTCTCTAATGTGCTGGTTGATGCTGTTTTCATTGTTTGTGTTCTCTTCATAAAGCAAAGATGTTGAGACATTCACTTCTTGATAGATCAGCCAGTTAGTCAGTCAGGGGCAGCTGCCTTTCTTTCACTTAAACTGAGGGTGGAGCATCCAACGCCTCAAGTTGCCCCTGTTTACAAACCTATTGTGATGTCTGATCTCACTGTGATGCACTGTGTGAGAGTTAGGCTTGATCAGTGATGTCATGGTTTGACCCTTCCAGTTAAAGGTGCCATACCTCAATGAAACAATGTTTGCCTTGAGCTTTATGTAAGTTACAATGACTTGATGCATTAGAATGCAATGTGGTTATGACCCAAAGAACAGGTGCTGGATGATGGGCAGTGGTGGGATTGTTTGCCTTTTACCAATGATGTTAAGTAACTGTATACATTTACAGCAACAGTAGGCCATTCAGCCCCTCGAGTTTGCTCCAATATTTAATTGGATAATGGTTGATCTGTAACTCAAGTCCAATTGCCCCTCTTTGATCCATATCCCTTGATCAATTCAGGAACACAGGAGTGTGCCATTCAGCCCCTCAAGCCTCGTCCACCATTTAATCAGACCAGCTCCACTGGGCAGGCCACATAGTTCGCATGCCAGATACGAGACTCCCAAAGCAAGTGCTCTACTCGGAGCTCTTTCATGGCAAATGAGCCAAAGGAGGGCAGCAGAAATGCTACAAGGACACCCTCAAAGCCTCCCTGATAAAATGTGACATCCCTACTGACACCTGGGAGTCCCTGGCCCAAGACCACCCTAAGTGGAGGAAGTGCATCCAAGAGGGCGCTGAGCATCTCGAGTCTCAACGCCAAGAGCATACAGAAATCAAGCGCAGGCAGCGGAAAGAGTGTGCGGCAAACCAGTCCCACCCACCCCTTCCCTCAACGACTATCTGTCCTCCCTGTGACAGAGTCTGTGGCTCTCGTATTGGATTGTTCAGCCACCAAAGAACTCACTTCAGGAGTGTAAGCAAGTCTTCCTCGATTCCGAGGGATTGCCTATGATGATGATGTTAAGTCTTTTAAAAACATTACCATAGACCTTATTCACTCTTATCAAAACCTTCATGATTAGAAACACCTCTATCAAATGTTTTTTTTTACCTTCTCTGCTTTAAGGAGAACAACCCCAGCTTGTCTAGTCTCTCCATGTAACTGATTTGCCTTTAACAAATCCGTGCTGGGTCATAACATAAGAATTGAGAGCAGGAGCAGGCCATTCGGCCCCTCGAGCCTATTCTGTCATTCAATAAGATCATGGCTGATCTTCTACCTCAACTCCACTTTCCTGCACTATCCCCATAATCCTTGCCTCCACACCCCTCTTGAGTAGAGAATTCCAAAGATTCACCAAAGAATGAAGAAGTCTCTCCTCATCTCAGTCCTAAATGGGCAACCTTAATTCTGAGACTGTTACCCCTGGTTCTAGATTCCCCAGCCAGGGGAAACATCCTCCTTACATCTATCCTGTAAAGCCCTGTTAGAAGTTTGTATCTTTCAATGAGATCACCTCTCATTCTTCTAAACTCTAGTGAATATAGGCCTAGTCTACTCAATCTCTCCTCATAGGACAATACCCCATCCCAGGAATCAGTCTGGTGAACCTTCATTGCATTCTCTCTATGACAAGTATGTCCTTCTTTAGGTAAGGAGACCAAAACAGTACATAATACTCTAGATGTGGTCTCACCAAGGCTTATATAATTGCTCCTATACTCAAATCCTCTTGTAATAAATGCCAACATACCATTTGCTTTCCTAATTGCTTGCTGTACCTGCATGTTAACTTTCAGTGATTTATGTACAAGGATACTCAGGTCCCTCTGAACACCAACATTTTCCAATCTCTCACCATTTTAAAAATACACTGCTTTTCTATTTTCCCTACCAAAGTGGATCATTTTACATTTCTCCACATTATATTCCATTTGCCATGTTCTTGCCCACTTATTATGCAAAGGACCTCAGAGTCCACAATTGATTAAAATCAGCCAGTTCAATGTGGAAATTTCAGCAAATACTCTGACTGATACTGTGCAGTGCTCCCTGGGTTTCTCTTAGAATTAGCGTATCACATGTTTGCTTTGACATGAAAAATAACAACTCTCTGGGAAATGGAGGGAACCTTCAGATACACAGAGACACACTGTGAATCGTTCAGCAGAGCAGGAGGGAACTTTATCAATGAATAAACAGAACTGTTTAAAACGTTTTCTGCAAAGTAATAGCTATCAATATTTATACAATATTCTATAATTTTTACAGAAGTTACTCCAGAGGATTTCAGATATGCTAGAAGTTACAGAGTACAGCCACGACATTACCACCCAGTAATTAAATAACACTGCAATGAACTCTCAACAGACACCAACCTGCACTGGTTTTTAACCTTGACCTGATTCACGTTTTGTTGGCTTACAAGAGCACTTTATGGAGTAGTTCAAAGTAGCTGTCTTGTGGGGAGCAAAACATTGTCAGAACCAATAACCCTAGCATAAAATTGTCTCCTGCAATTTAATTATAGAATGGCAGCCATAAATAAATCAGTAACAGCATTCTGCCTAAAAGAGATAGCATGGCAACAAGATAGCAACAGTGAAGGAACAAATAGGAAGGAGGGAATATAAGCAGCAATACACAAAGGAGATTCTCTTTAAAGTTTTTCTGGTATGCAGCATTTAGGTTTTACGTCAAACATATTTATCATCGTACTTAGATAAATATTTTACCTATAATTCTAGAAACCACTGCTGTTGAAGATCTCAGTGCCTAAAAGGTGACAGACTGCCAAATTGCATTTCAGGAAATAATTTGTAAATGTGCTGTTTGAATGAATTAGTGGTTAACACACAAGTGATCAGCAACGATTACGATTCTAGCCACAGAAGCTGCTCCAAGATCAGATTGACTTGCCCATGGCTATTGTTTTTGGAGGTCTGTTTCTACTGTTGAATTGACTTAATAACTAATACTGAAAGTGGTGCTCATTGAATCATACAATCATAGAATTGTTACAGCACAGTAAAAGGCCATTCAGCTCATCAAGCCATGCTGGCTCTCTGCAAGAGTACTGCAGCTAGTCCCAATCCCCTGCCCTTTCTCCGTAGCCCTGCAAATTGTTTACCTTCAGGTACTTATCCAATTCCCTTTTGAAAGCCATGATTGAATCTGCCTCCACCACCCTTTCATGCAATACATTCCAGATCATAATCATTCGCTGCAGTTTTTCCTCATGTCGCCTTTGGATCTTCTACCAATTACCTTAAATCTGAGTCCTCTAGTTCTCGACCCTTCCACCATTGGGAATAGTTTCTCTCTATCTATTCTGGCTAGACCCCTCAAGATTTTTAACACCTCTATCAAATCTCCTCTCAACCTTCTCTGCTCTAAGAAGTTTCTCCAGTATATCCACGTAACTAAAGTTCCTCATTCCTGGAACCATTCTTGTAAATCTTTTCTGCACCCTCTCTAAAGCCTTCACATCCTTTCTAAAGTGCGGTGCCCAGAATTGGAACAATACTCCAGTTGTGGCCGAACCAGTGTTTTATAAAGGTTCATCATAACTCTATGCCTGCACAATGTGTCAAAAGCAACCTTGACTTATCTATTCTTTTGATCTTGTTTATTTTTACTGTTAGATGTTCTACTGGCAGGAAATTATTTTGAGTAAAGTTTTGAATTCATCAATTTATGTAGGAGTAAAGTAAATTAAAATAAAGTTTTCTGTTAATGTATTAATCTAATACCAGGTTGTCGAGGTGAAATTCAGTTTTTTGACCTTTAAAAGCTACTAACTAAAATTGTAAATGAATGTATTTTGTTTCAGCAACACTTACATTCACTGCTGAGAATGTGGTTAAAATATTCAGCAAATGTCAATATGATACCAGCTGTAGACACAGCCCATCACACGAGACTGCAAAGCTATCATTAACATAACACTTACAAATCGACATTGTCAAAAATATGTCATTATCATTGTCATTATTTTATTTTGTGAATAAAATGCTATTTATTACAGAAAGAACAATCAACCATAAAAATATGGGTTGTCATCCAGCCTAACATGTACAACCTAAACATGGTATAGATGTCCCAATATGTTTTCAATGACATGGTTACTTTCACCTCACATTCATGAAATCAAATAAAAATAAAATTAAGGGGGAAAAAAATCTACCCACAGACATGCCCAGCAACCCAAGTATAGCACTGCTAATTTCCTCAATCAATAAGGCTGATAAAAAGCATACGGTATCTTTGGCTTTATATAGAGAAAAGCAAAGAATACAAAAGTTATGCTAAACCTTTATAAATCACTAGTTAAGCTTTAGTTAAAGTATGTGTCCCCTTCTGGATACAATACTTTAGGAAGAATGGCAAGTCCTTGGAGAGGGTGCAGAGGAGATTTACCAGAATGATACAAAGGATGAGGGACTTCTGTTATTTGGCGAGACTAGAGAGGCTGGGATTGTTCTCATTAGTGCAGAGAAGGTTAAATAGAGATTTAATAGAGGTGTTCAAAGTGATTAGGGATGTTGATAGAGAAAATATGGAGAAAATATTTCCACTGGTGGGTGGATTGGTATCCAGAGGCCACAGATTTAACATAATTGGCAAAAGAAGCAGAGAGGAAATAAGGAGAATTTTTTTTTAATGCAGCTAGCTGTTACGATCTGGAATGTGCTGCCTGAAAGGGTGATGGAAGTAGATTCAATAGTAACCTTCAAAAGGGAATTCGTTATATGATTGAAAAGGAAACATTTGCAGGGCTATGGGGTAAGAGTCATCATCATCATCATCATAGGCAGTCCCTCGGAATTGAGGAAGACTTGCTTCCACTCCTAACGTGAGTTCTTTGGTGGTTGAACAGTCCAACACGAGAGCCACAGACTCTGTCACAGGTGGGACAGATATTTGTCGGGGGAAGGGGGGGCTGGCACTGATTTACCACACGCTCCTTCCGCTGCCTGCGCCTGATCTCTTCAAGCTCGCAGCGTTGAGATTCGAAGAGCTCAACGCCCTCCCGGATGCACTTTCTCCATCTAGGGGGTCTTCGGCCAGGGTTTCTCATGCATCAGTGGTGATGTCGCACTTCACCAGGGAGGGTGCCTTTGTAATGTTTCCGCTGCAAGAGTGGGACTAATTGGATAGCTGTTTTATAGAGCCAGTACAGGCAAGATGCACTGAATGGTTTCCTTCTGACCCTTGCCTCATCCTGATACAGTGGGGAGGAAGAGGGGTGGAGCAGGTAGGGAGAATATGGCCAAACTAGCTACTGTCTTCCCAATATTTAGTTGGAGGAAGTCAGAGCTGGTTCTGAGAGATCTAAAGGTCGTTTAGTTTTGGATTGCAACATCCACAGACTTGTTACTAGGCAGCTTAAATTGTTGATTTATCTGTTGGAATGATTTAAGAAGTCCTCCCTATAAATATCTCCAACACAGCTGATTCTCAGCCTAGCCCAATTGTAGAATATTATTGGGCTTTAATCTATAATAAAATGAGGGCTCCTCCATTGGAGTGCCACCATAAAGTGTGTCAATTCCATTTGAAATCAGCAGTCATGTACAAAAAGGTATTGTGAATGGAGCATCATTTTCGGACCTAAAATCTATGCTAAGGGTATAGAATAATTCCTTATGAGGCACTGTTATGGGATTAGAATCCCATGCAGCTCCAGCCAGCCAAAATCCTCCATGAAAGGGAAAATTTACTGTGCGATGTGCCGCCCAGAGCCATGCCCAGAGCACCCATCCCCACCACCCCTCCCCCACCCCCCCGGAATTGCCCATAGGGCTCCGTTGGCGAAAAGTGATTTGCGCCGCACCCCATGATTAACGCACCAATGCAGCGCACGCATGACGATGACGTCATCACCGTGCGTGCTGACCCCTTATCGCCCCACACCGACCCCCTTGCGCCCCTCGGGGGAAATTGCGCCGTGGGACGCTAGGTCGGCGTGGGGCAATGCCATCGACAGCTTCTCAGTGCGAGAAACTGTGGTGTCTGTGGCACCCCAGTCACCCTTAAAGGGGAGGTGGTAGCGCGAGGCCAGCATCTTTTATTTGTTGGCCGACTATTCAGTCAGCCCGACAATGGCAGCCGCGGGTTGTGGACGGGCCACCAACATGCAGACCAGTACCCTCACTTGGGTGCCAGGCCACTGGCCCGGCCAACACCCTCCACGAAAGACGCTGCAGAGTTCGCAACGGCCCTCCCCTTTAAATGAAAGGGAGGGACATTGTGGCACATGAGCACGATGCGGCACATCCTGCATGATCTGTGTTATGTCTCGAATAAAACAATGTAACTGAGTACTGTAGACGTGAGCAAGTGTGACCTTAATCTCTTTATTCTAACTCCAGAATGCCTGTGGGAGGCCTGCTTATATACAGTGCTCCCAAGGGATGCTGGGATCTCTTGGAACTCCAACAGATACGCCCTCTGGTGGCGGTAGAATACTGGTTACATAGGGTTGCATACATAACATCACTCCCTCCCAAAGTCAATAGTACACTTATTTACACGGTGAGACGATCTGGGGCCTTTCGCTCCCTAGTCGATCGTCTCAGTACAAATGCAGGTGCAGGTGAGTTGGTTGGTTCTTCGCTGGGCTGGCCTTGCTGGACTGCTGGGGATGATGAGTTCAGCTTCGTGGTCAACCATGATGTCGGTTGCCACTTGTGTGTGTGTCGGAGGGTCGAAGTTGGTGGTGTCCTCTTCAGGTTGCTCGTGGCTGTCTGTGAATCACAGTTTGGTTTGGTCCAAATGCTTTCTGCAAGTTAGTCCATTTGCGAGTTTGACTTGAAACACCCTACTCCCTCTTTGGCTATGACAGTGCCAGCAAGCCATTTGGGACCATGTCCATAGTTGAGTACAAATACAGGGTCATTGACTTCAATATCGCCTGACAAATTTGTGCGATCATGCTACATGCTTTGTTGATGCCGCCTGCCCTCGATGCGATCATGGAGATCAGGGTGGACGAGAGAGCCTTGTTTTGAGTATCCTTTTCATGAGCAGCTCGACTGGGGAAGCCCGGTGAGCGAATGCGGTCTGGTGCGGTAGCTGAGCAGGACTCTGGATAGTCGGGTCTTCATGGAGCCTTCCGACACGCATTTCAAGCTTTGCTTGATGGTTTGGACTGCCCGTTCTGCCTGGCCGTTGGATGTGGACTTGAACGGGGAAGATGTGACGTGTTTGATCCCATTGCGGGTCATGAATTCCTTGAATTCAGCGTTGGTGAAGCACGGCCCATCGTCGCTGACAAGGACATCAGGCAAGCCATGCGTGGCAAACATGGCTCGTAGGCTTTCGATGGTGGCTGTGGACGTGCTTACAGACATATTACACACTCAATCCATTTTGAATAAGCATCCACACCAACCAAAAACATTTTGCCTAGAAACGGGCCAGCAAAGTCAACGTGGATCCTGGACCACGGTTTGGAGGGCCATGACCACAAACTTAGCGGTGCCTTCCTGGGTGCATTGCTCAGTTGAGAGCAAGTGTTGCATTGGCGCATGCAAGACTCCAAATCTGAGTCGAAGCCAGGCCACCACACATGGGATCTGGCTATAGCTTTTATCATTACTATGCCTGGGTGGGTACTGTGTAAGTCGAGTATGAACGTTTCCTTGCCTTTCGTAGGCAAAACCACGCGATTACCCCACAAAAGACAGTCCGCCTGTATGGACATTTCGTCTTTGCACCGCTGGAACGGCTTGATCCCTTCATGCATCTCCGCTGGGACGCTGGGACGCTGGACCAGCTCCCATGGAGGAAACAGTTTTTTACAAGGGACAGTAAAGGATCCTGGCTGGTCCAGGTCCTGATCTGGCGGGCCGTAACGGGTGACTTTTCATTTTAAAATGCAACCATCACCAAGAGCAAGTCTGCAGGCTGTGCCATTTCCACCCCGGTGGTGGGCAATGGTAGCCGACTGAGAGCATCAGCGCAGTTCTCTGTGCCTGGCCTGTGGCGAATTACATCGTTATATGCAGACAGCGTGAACGCCCATCTTTGGATGCGAGCAGAGGCATTGATATTAATACCTTTGCTCTCTGAGAATAGCGATATGAGTGGCTTATGGTCGGTTTCTAACTTGAACTTAAGCCCAAACAGATACTGATGCATTTTTTTTATCCCGTAAACGCATGCCAGAGTTTCTTTTTCAATCATGCGGTAGGGCCTTTCGGCCTTGAACAAACTCCTGGACGCATCAGCGACAGGTTGCAATGTTCCCAATTCGTTTGCTTGTTGTAACACACACCCGACCCCGTACGAAGATGCATCGCAAGCTAGCACTAAACGTTTACATGGGTCATACAGAACAAGCAGTTTGTTGGAACATAACAAATTTCTGGCTTTCTCAAAAGCAGCCACTTGTGATTTCCCCCATGCCCAGTCATTACCCTTGTGTAGCAACACATGTCGAGGTTCTAGCAGGGTGCTTAACCCGGGTAGGAAATTACCAAAATATTTGAGGGGTCCCAGGAACGACCGCAGCTCCGTCATGTTCTGTGGTCTCGGCACGTTCTTGATGGCGTCCATCTTGGCATCGGTGGGTCTGATGCCATCTGCCGCGATTCTTCTCCCTAAGAACTCAACCTCTGGCGCCAGGAAAACACACTTTGAGCGTTTTAACCTGAGTCCTACGCGATCTAGCCAACTTAGAACCTCTTCCAGGTTCTTCAAATGTTCAATGGTGTCCTGACCTGTGATCAATATGTCGTCCTGGAAAACCAAGGTGCGCGGAATCGACTTTAGCAGGCTCTCCATGTTCCTTTGAAAAATAGCCGCAGCCGATCAAATCCCAAATGAGCATCTATTGTAGATGAACAGACCTTTGTGCGTGTTGATGCAGGTGAGGCCTTTCAAAGATTCAGCCAGCTCTTGTTTCATGTAGGTCGAGGTCAGGTCCAGCTTAGTGAACATCTTTCCTCCTGCCAGGGTCGCAAATAGATCATCTGCCTTGGGTAGCGGGTATTGGTCCTGCAGCAAAAAATGGTTAATCGTTACTTTATAGTCCCCACAAATTCTGACCGTGCCATCGCCCTTGAGGACCGGAACAATCGGATTGGACTCCACCAGCGCGATGATGCCTTCTCGTTGCAGTCTGTCCAACTTGATCTCCACTTTTTCTCGCATCAAGTATGGCACCACATGTGCCTTGTGGTGATTGGGTCATGTACCGGGAACCAACTGGATCTGCACCTTCGCCTGCAAGAAACTTCCGATGCCTGGCTCAAACAACGACGGAAATTTGCTCAGAACCTGGGCACATGAGACGTTGTCGATGGACAAAAGCGCTTGGATGTCGTCCCAGTTCCAGCGGATTTTTCCCAGCCAGCTTCTGCCGAACAGTGTGGGGCCATCTCCTGGTACAATCCATAGTGGTAGTTCGTGCACCGCTCCATCATAGGAGACTTTTACTGCTGCGCTGCCAATTACAGGGATCAGCACATTAGTGCAAATTCTCAGCTTGGTATGAATAGGGCTCAGCTTGGGCCTGTGTGCCTTATTGCACCACATCCTGTCGAAGGCCTTTTTGCTCATGATAGACTGACTCGCACCCGTGTTCAGTTCCATGGATACAGGAATTCCGTTCAGTTCGACTTTTAACATGCTCGGTGTACATTTCGTGGTGAAGGTGTGTACCCCGTACACTTCTGCCTCCTCGGTTTGAGTCTCCAGTTCAGTTTGATCCGCCATGGATTGGTCTTCCTCTGCAACGTGGTGGTTTGCAGGGTTTCCAGCTCGTCTGCACATTTGCTGGAGGTGTCCCATTGTTCCCAGCCTTTGCACGCATATTGTTTGAAGTGGCATTGATGGGCTCGATGACCACCTCCGCAGCACCAACAAGGTGTCAATTGCCACGCATTAACGCTTGATGGCGGACTCTGGGTCATCTGAAGTCGTACAGCTGCAGGCATGTACATTCTGCCACATGTGTTCCTGCCTGAGAACGACATTACTTTGTGTACAGTACTTGCCGAAACCTCTTTATGCTGCGAAATTTGTTTGGTGTTATCGCTGGTGGATATAAATGCCTGGGCTATCATTATGGCTTTGCTCAGGTTCGGTGTTTCAATAGTTAATAGTTTGCAAAGGATAACCTCATAGCCAATGCCAAGCACAAAAAAGTCTCTTAGCATTTTCTCCAGGAATCCATCGAATTCGCAATGTCCTGCAAGGCGCCTTAGTTCGGCGACGTAGCTCGCCACTTCCTGGCCTTCAGACCGTTGACATGTGTAAAATCGATACCTTGCCATCAGAACACTCTCCTTCAAATTTAGGTGCTCCCGGACCAGCGTACATAGTTCTTCATACGATTTGGCTGTCGGTTTCACCGGAGCAAGAAGATTCTTCATGAGGCCATAGGTTGGTGCCCCACAGACGGTGAGGAGGATCGCCCTTCGTTTGTCAGCATTCTCATTCCCTTCCAGCTCATTGGCCGCGAAGTATTGGTCAAGTCACTCCACGAAGGCTTCCCAATCGTCCCCTTCTGAGAATTTCTTCAGGATGGCAACAGTTCTCTGCATTTTCGTGTGATGGTTCGTTATCTCGTCGCCAGTTGTTATGTCTCGAATAAAGCAATGTAACTGAGCACTGTAGACGTGAGTAAATGTGACCTTAAACTCTTTATTCTAACTCCAGAGTGCTTGTACAGCACGGGAGGCCTGCTTATATACAGTGCTCGCAAGGGATGCTGGCTGGGACCCCTTGGGACTCCAACAGATACGCAGGTGGTGGTAGAATACTGGTTACATAGGGTTGCATACATAACAGTCTGCAACAATATAAACATGTGAAATCATTTCGATTTATCATTCAAACGATATCCTGAAGTTTTTCAGAATATCATTTTGTGTGATTACCTTCAAGAGCCAAGATGAAAATTTACAGAGCTTTATCTAAGATGTTTTACCCATTCTTACGATTTTCAGAGGACCTCAGGAGGATTAATCATGCTGTACCACCCCCACCCACACAGCCATTTTACTCTCTTCCACCTGGATTTTTGCCCTACCCAACAGCGCTGCGACACACACAAGTTTCAGCAAGTGACTCTACTGTGAGAGTCATTGGGCCCGGAAGTAACCCTCTTCGCACCTAGTATATATTATTATGCTGTATTATTCTGTATTATTGGGCCCGTACTTGGTGAAAGCTAAGGCCCGCCCAAGTGCCGCCCAATGGACCCGCCGAGAGACCTGGCATTACTTTGCCAGGAAGATTCCTCTAAAAGATATGCCAGAACCGCAAAAGAACGACTTAAGCCGTGAATCTGGGTGGCAGCGGGCAGGAGCTCCCAATCTCAGCAGCAAATGAGATCCTCGCCAAAGTGCCACTGAGGATTGAATCAGACCCAGAGAGGGGGGAACAGCTAAAAATAGAAATTTATACACAAAAAACCCCCCCACTGGAACACCTTCAGGGGACCCCATCCACATAAATCGCTGAAAAAAACCATAAATAAAAGAAGTTCATTTCTTTGCAGGTCTTCTTACTTACCATTGGGGTTAGACCTGCCTGCACGCAATGGTCCTTCCCCCTGCTGCCGCCGACGCTCGCCCGCACCAAAATGGCAGCTCGGCGGGCGCAGGGTCACTTACACACCTTGCGCGCTGGCAGCCATCAGCGGGCGATTCCCAGCGGTCCTCCCCTCCCGCCGGCGGGAGGCCTAGAGGAAACTGGCACCGAGGGAAGACCGCCCAAAAAATTCGGCGGTAGCCAATGGCAGTGGGCTGTAAGACCACCAAGTTCGGGCCCTTAGTCCTTTGCCTTTTCATCTTCTCATTTAATATTTCTGAATAAATGCTTTTAAATTGTGGTGACTTCCTCTTTTTCCAGAATTCTATGTTAGCTGCTAATGCTCAAATATTGTCAACTCACCAAATCCTTACTCCACAAATTCTAAATTGGTATATCTCAGGACATCCTTTGATCTGAAATACGCCTCTCTTTACCATCACATTCATCATATTTTTATAAATATATATATCCATCATCATAGGCAGTCCCTCGAACGAGGATGACTTGCTTCCACGAGTTCACAGGTGTTTAGATGTAGGACCCGATGTTCCAGTCTTGAACTCCAATTGAGGGGGTGGAAGATGCCTGTGCGTGGATTTTTTTTTAACGTGTGGTGACTGTTGCACACCAGCCACCACATAGGCTTGGCAGAGCTAGGTCTTGGTCCAGTGGCAAGGATTAACCAAGACCTTCTCTGCTGCACGGACCGAGCGCGCACACTTATCGCAGTGTGGGCTGGCCCGTGCTGCCCCTGGGCCCTCAGCTCTTCTGGGCCCCGTACCCTCATCTGTTGCACATCCGCCACGATCTCTCGCCACTCCTCTGCCACAAACATTCACCGCATCTCGCCACAAGCACTCACCGCTCATCCGCCCCGACCTTCCCACTCCTCTGTACCTGGGTCCTGCCGATGTTCCTGCACATGCTCCAAAACGGTAACCAGGGTTTTGATGATGTCACCCAGTCGCTCATCTCAAAATTGTCACACACTTATATACAGTATATATATATACATACTTGAAAGAAGTTGTGTGGCCATGCGCCAGCACAAGTGTGACTGTTGCATACAATTATGTAGACATATCAAATTTAAAGACAGCTGAAATTGGTTACCATTTTGTGGCAATACCCCAATATACTTTAACCCAAACATACATTTAAACATAAGACACCTTTTTCCACTCCTGTAATGGCTCAGTAAATATCCAAGCTATACAGACCAGGAAGATCCCAGGTTCAATCCTAACCTCTCCCCATTCTCTCTTACATTTATTTTTGGCTGTCTCTGGTTTTTTTATTTATTTATTTATTTATTTTTAAAATCCAATTTCTTTCCAGATCAACTCTAACGCCAAAGATCACTTTGCGCCAACATATTTGATCTTAGGCCAAAAGGCCGAGAGGCGAAGTTGCACCGTTCCTGGAAATATTGCAATACCAGGTCGGTGCATGGAGTGGACGGGGCAAGCCCCTGATCCAGCTCCCTGTCCAAAAATCAATTCAATATCATGTCCCCATAGGGGATATTAAACTGATAAGAACAGATACTACACTTGATCTTAGCCAAAAGGCCGAGAAGCGATGGCTGTCTCTGTTGCAGTGGAAATATTCCTAGTATCTCAAGTCTCTTCTTATGACTGTAGTTTTGCTTTGCTGGTCATGCTGGTGAGTCTACCCTGTATGCTCTCTATGGTTTTAATGTCCTTTCCATAAATGGAGTGCTCAACACTGCACACGGTTAACTGTAGCTAACTATTGCCTTCTACAAATTGATCATTACCTCTTTGCTCTTGATTTTCATTTTCATATTTATAAAACTGAACATGCTATTGCCCCTTTCATGGATTTATCTGCAGCGCTTTCAGAGAATGATGTATTTGAGCCTTTCTTAATCTCTCATTGTGTCTGTCTTGCTCACACCTTTGTGAAGGGCTTTGGATTTTTTCTGTTACATGTGCTATATAAATGCACTTTGTGGGCTGTTGCTGATCTGTATGAACAAGTGATGCAGAAGCAATTCCAATGAAATCAGCATAAGTCTTTGATTCAAATGTATGTCAGAATGTAAGCATGCATGCATGTTCATCTGTGTGCGCATGTATGTATATTTACGATCACCTATTTTTACTATTATTATACAACTGATTAGTTATTTCTAATGCCCTAAACAATTGATGTTTAACATTTCTGAAAGGTCATATTATGCTTTCTGATAGACTGGCATTGTATACCCACTCGGAGCAGAGTTTTTGGCATTAATACCTGAAGGGGGCAAATTCTAGATCAATACAATGTGCATATTGTTTTCAAAGATCTCATTTCTGTTAAGAGGGAAAAGCTACAATATGTTGATTCCACAGATAAATGATATTACAGATAGACAGTAATACTTCAGTGAGGAGAATGAGGATCAAGTGACTTTCAGATTATCTCAAAAACATCTGCTAATCATTGTCTTAAAGCAATGTACTGTTTCCACAACTAAGGATTAAGGTTTTGCTCCAGGACCTGAACAAGCTGACATTGTTTCAGGTACTAAGCTTCTTTAACAACACAGATTAGCAATTCCCATCTAGGTAATTCACACTGTATTCTCCAGAAAGGGTGGAAAGGCAAAGTCATTGTTAAATTACACTGGCCCGAGGTCCACATTGATAATGATTCAAGCATTTCAGCACAATTCACAGCTTTGAATTTAAGACTCATCGCACCATCTACTACTCCAACTCATTCTTTAGCTCAAAACTATAAAACACCTTACTCCCCTCAGTCTTCTCTTCTTCCAAAGTCTTTAGGCTTTTAAATGGGTTTGACATTACCTAATCATTCTTGAATTAGAAACATAGAAACATAGAAAATAGGTGCAGGAGCAGGCCATTCAGCCCTTCGAGCCTACACCGCCATTCAATGAGTTCATGGCTGAACATGAAACTTCAGTACCCCCTTCCTGCTTTCTCGCCATACCCCTTGATCCCCCGAGTAGTAAGGACTTCATCTAACTCCCTTTTGAATATATTTAGTGAATTGGCCTCAACAACTTTTTGTGGTAGAGAATTCCACAGGTTCACCACTCTCTGGGTGAAGAAGTTTCTCCTCATCTCGGTCCTAAATGGCTTACCCCTTATCCTTAGACTGTGCCTCCTGGTTCTGGACTTCCCCAACATTGGGAACACTGTCTTCGTATTCTTTTCAACCTTACTGATAGTCTGCGCTATGGCATATGTCCCGATACTCCCTGTCTAGGCTCGCACATTATGAATGTGTCTTGGGCAATGTACCAGTGGGCAGGCAGTACCCATGTAACTGTACTCAGCCCCTTCAGAATACAAAAGAGAAAATTGGAGGGAAAAGAAACCTGGGGAAGAATTAATAAAAGGATAAAACGTATTGCTCTGATGGGTCTTCTGTCCTGCTCTGTCTGGGAGCTACTGCAAGATGTACAGTCCATGTGGAGACATGTGCATACATTAACATTTTTAAATTCAGTGGATGATTTGAACCTAATCCATCCAGCAGGAAACTGATGAGATCGGGTTGGCATTATTCTCCATTGTTAAACCTAGAAAAAATTAACCTCGACCACTTGAGGCATCAGAGGTGATCGGCACCTGTGGAACTGTACCCCAGCAAGGAGGCAAATACTTTTAAGAGAAGTGAGAGGGTATAAAAATTGGAAAGAGATAAAAAGCAAAGTTGAATGGAGGTCACAACTTATGAACAACAAAGTCGTGACTGTTATTCTGGTCTAATTCACAGGGGTAATTTTAATCTAATCTGTTGGGTGGGAGGTGGGTGTGTTCAGTTATGCCCAATGTTCCCTCTAAGTCGCGTAGTAATGGGAAAGCTCCCGCACAATCCGCCCACTGGCCTTTCCATTGTAAGTACCACGCATGCGCAGACATTTATGTATGTAATAACTCGATAGATTGATACTTTAAACTAACACAGGTACAAACCTGGCTCTGCTTTATTAGGGGCAAAATTATTACATTACATGATGGCTTGCCTTTTATACCTGGGCCACACACACGTGCGCACAGCTCAATGACCTCCGACAGTGGCGCCACCTGGTGGCTAGTAACCCCAAGCATACATACATGACATAACCAACGTTCTCTGTAAGCTGCGCTTTGTTCTGTGTGGCCTGTTTCTCATACTGTGTGGTCCTTTAAAATGTCTGCACATGCAAGTTACTTACAATGGAAAGGCCAGTGGGCGGATTGTGCGGGAGCTTTCCCATTACTACGTGACTTAGAGGGAACATTGGGCATAACTGAACCCACCCATCTCCCACCCAACAGATTAGGTTAAAATTACCCCGTGAAGTAGACCAGAATAACAGTCACGACTTTGTTGTTCATAAGTTATGACCTCCATTTCACTTTGCTTTTTATCTCTTTCCAATTTTTGTACCCTCTCACTTCTCTTAAAAGTATTTGCCTCCTTGCTGGGGTACAGTTCCACAGGTGCCGATTACCTCTGGTGCCTCAAGTGGTCGTGGTTAAATTTTTTCTAGGTTTGACAATGAGCCTTGGCATGCTATTTATTTCTGGGAGGCCTCATAGCAGAGCTGAATCTTGTCATCATCTGATACCACACATTTGCACAATCAGCAGGGGACTCTGAACAGCGATCAGCAACAGAAACCCTGGCCGCCTATCCTCTCCCAGGATTGCTGAGACCTGACTGCTAACCCAGCTGAGATAAGATAACTCGGATCGAATTTGTGTAATTTCTTCAGTGACTAAACCCAGTTAGCTATCCTGAAGATGTAGCATCATTCGCTGATATAAAAAACATACAGAATACTTCCAACAATAAATAGTCTCCATTTTTCTTACGGTGAATAGAATATTTTTTACAGGAATAAAGTGGGATGGGAAATCAGGGATAGTATTAAAGCCAAGGAAGTGGCATACAAATTGGCCAGAAATAGCAGCGAACCCGGAGACTGGGAGAAATTTAGAACTCAGCAGAGGAGGACAAAGGGTTTGATTAGGGCAGGGAAAATGGAGTACGAGAAGAAGCTTGCAGGGAACATTAAGACGGATTGCAAAAGTTTCTATAGATATGTAAAGAGAAAAAGGTTAGTAAAGACAAATGTAGGTACGCTGCAGCCAGAATCAGGGGAAGTCATAACGGGGAACAAAGAAATGGCGGACCAATTGAACAAATATATTGGTTCGGTATTCACTAAGGAGGACACGAACAAACTTCCGGATATAAAAGGGGTCAGAGGGTCTAGTAAGGAGGAGGAACTGAGGGAAATCCTTATTAGTCGGGAAATTGTGTTGGGGAAATTGATGGGATTGAAGGCCGATAAATCCCCAGGGCCTGATGAACTGCATCCCAGAGTACTTAAGGAGGTGGCCTTGGAAATAGCGGATGCATTGACAGTCATTTTCCAACATTCCATTGACTCTGGATCAGTTCCTAGCGAGTGGAGGGTAGCCAATGTAACCCCACTTTTTAAAAATGGAGGGAGAGAGAAAACAGGGAATTATAGACCGGTCAGCCTGACATCGGTAATGGGTAAAATGATGGAATCAATTATTAAGGATGTCATAGCAGCGCATTTGGAAAGAGGTGACATGATAGGTCCAAGTCAGCATGGATTTGTGAAAGGGAAATCATGCTTGACAAATCTTCTGGAATTTTTTGAGGATGTTTCCAGTAGAGTGGACAAGGGAGAACCGGTTGATGTGTATTTGGATTTTCAGAAGGCTTTCGACAAGGTCCCACACAAGAGATTAATGTGCAAAGTTAAAGCACATGGGATTGGGGGTAGTGTGCTGACATGGATTGAGAACTGGTTGTCAGACAGGAAGCAAAGAGTAGGAGTAAATGGGTACTTTTCAGAATGGCAGACAGTGACTAGTGGGGTACTGCAAGGTTCTGTGCTGGGGCCCCAGCTGTTTACATTGTACATTAATGATTTAGACGAGGGGATTAAATGTAGTATCTCCAAATTTGTGGATGACACTAAGTTGGGTGTCAGTGTGAGCTGTGAGGAGGATGCTATGAGGCTGCAGAGCGACTTGGATAGGTTAGGTGAGTGGGCAAATGCATGGCAGATGAAGTATAATGTGGATAAATGTGAGGTTATCCACTTTGGTGGTAAAAACAGAGAGACAGACTGTTATCTGAATGGTGACAGATTAGGAAAAATGGAGGTGCAATGAGACTTGGGTGTCATGGTACATCAGTCATTGAAGGTTGGCATGCAGGTACAGCAGGCGGTTAAGAAAGCAAATGGCATGTTGGCCTTCATAGCGAGGGGATTTGAGTACAGGGGCAGGGAGGTGTTGCTACAGTTGTACAGGGCCTTGGTGAGGCCACACCTGGAGTATTGTGTACAGTTTTGGTCTCCTAACCTGAGGAAGGACATTCTTGCTATTGAGGGAGTGCAGCGAAGGTTCACCAGACTGATTCCCAGGATGGCGGGAATGACCTATCAAGAAAGACTGGATCAACTGGGCTTGTATTCACTGGAGTTCAGAAGAATGAGAGGGGACCTCATAGAAACGTTTAAAATTCTAATGTGTTTAGACAGGTTAGATGCAGGAAGAATGTTCCCAATGTTGGGGAAGTCCAGAACCAGGGGTCACAGTAAGGAAAAGGGGTAAGCCATTCAGGACCGCGATGAGGAGAAACTTCTTCACCCAGAGAGTGGTGAACCTGTGGAATTCTCTACCACAGAAAGTTGTTGAGGCCAATTCACTAAATATATTCAAAAAGGAGTTAGATGAAGTCCTTACTACTAGGGGGATCAAGGGGTATGGCGAGAAAACAGGAATGGGGTACTGAAGTTGCATGTGGAGCCATGAACTCATTGAATGGCGGTGCAGGCTAGAAAGGCCGAATGGCTTACTCCTGCACCTATTTTCTATGTTTCTATGTTTCTATGGTTTAGTTTGAACATTTTAAAAATGTTCTTCTCATTCTGCCTGATCATACAAAGTCAACTTTCTTGTCCACCTGAATGCAAGTACGTTTGCTTTTTCATGACATCGGCAAAAACCCAGAATCTTAAGGGCTTAGTATTTTGCATACTGGTTTATGAAAAATTGCTCAGTTACTTTTGACTCATATAAATGTCCCTGTAGTAATTGTTAGACCGTATTAAGAAAGTGCTGAAATAAGTGCGCGTACATATATGGTCAATGAATCAGTACTTGTCAATGTGTTGTTTTTTCAGGCACATTACTTAATCACAAAGGGATACCAATGTTTTCAATTCTACAGACAGCTGTTTTCAATGAGATGGAATTTGTGTATACTGCAGTGGTTGATACCACAATCCATGACACTGGCATGAAGCCATAAACACTGTGTTGAAAACCTATAAATCAACGATTAGCTATTCATTAAAATATTTCTCAACATTTTCCAAGCAATATTGACCATTTACCTTTAGGTTTATCAGCTATCAAAGGTTGTGGTTAATGAATTAAAAACAATATTTTAAGAACTTTGTAATGTAGTTTGTATTTTTGTGATGTTAATCATACAATACTGGTGCACTGGTCTAACTTCATGTAAGGCACTCGTGAAGTCAAAACATGTGTGAAGACCATTTACACCTTACCTAGTTAGTTAATTAATAATCTGCAGTAATTTCTATTTCAATTTTTATAAACTGCAGAACAGTATCTCGTTTCAAAATCAGTAGTAGATACACGTCATGTAAATAAAATTGTATCCATGAGTAAATAATGCATATGCATTTTATATAGAATTATTTTAGTTCTATAGGCTCAATTTTTCCCGGTCATTTGCAACGTTTTTTTGGCACACGCCATTTTTTTTGGCGTATTTATTTTTTTCAAGGTTTCCCCCTATGATCTGCATCGGCGTATTGACTTAGTTACGATTTTCTAGGCCAGTTTTTTTTGACCTCATGTCTGCGCCATTTTTTCAGTTGTTCGCAGTTTGGCCAACATTGTTTTCTCTTCGGTCGGCTAATCTGGCCACTCCTGAAAAACCTTCCGGTGAGTTAAGAAAACCGGTGCACATTCACAAATCTGCGCTGAAGGATGCCATTGTTCATAAATCGAAGATTTTGGAGGGAGTCAAGAACACTGTCAAAATCAATAATAACGTTAAACTTTTTTTTAACCTGCCAATGTAGAAGTGTAAATTTGTTGGATTTCAGAAGTTTTCTCATTTTTTTACTCACTCACACGCCACCAGCGAATGTCTTGAAGCAGGGCTGGAGGGATGTAGGTTTGGCCGGCAGAATTGGCCTCGCGCCCAGACACAGCACTCGGGGTTCGGCTACAAAATAAGCCGTGGGGGGGCGAGGGAGAGGAGAGAGAGAGAGTGAGGTACCGATCGGAAGGCTTGGAGCCCGGGGAGGGAGAGAGAGAAGTCACAAGACTACAATTACTAAAGGCTGATGGGGGGAGAGAGGAGAAGTCACAAGACCTTTGGGTGTGGTCCATCTATACAGACCTGGAGCGATGATACAACCCTTGCTGCCTGCTTTTCTACTGTTTTGTGCTTCTTTCAAAGGTTAAGTTTAAGTATGGGAGCAATACTGACAATGCTATACCTTGTGCACGCCTTCTGCATCATGGTGCTACATAGGAGACAATTGATTCAACTTCATCACATCAGGAACATCAGAGCCCGTAGGGTGCTGGGCAGGAGGCCTTTCCCACCTCGGGTATATCGAGACAGGCGTTCATACCATTCCGGAGGCTGTACTCTCCTGAGATTGTCGGTCAGTTCACTGTTGTGTGCTGCATGCTGCGTAACATCATGAGGCAGCAGTACCTGGTAGTGGAAGACCCTGCGGTGAGAGTGACTAATGATAGTGATATGGAAGATGCAGGTGACGAGCAGGAGGAGGAGGAGGAGGAGGAAGACGACAAGGATGAGGAAGCCATGCAAGTGCCTGAGGCCGAAGCATGACGGCGGAGGAGGGCGGGCCGTTGTGCCCCTTTAACGATTGCTCGAGCCTTGCGCCAGCAGCTCATCTATGAACGCTTTACTGATGCCTGAGGGCTCAGCAACAACTATTCTGCATGGACATATTTACTGTTTGGAGCTGTTCCATAATGTTGTGTTGTGTTAATGGAACATGGTTCAGTTTTAATGTAAAATACATTTTATTCAAAAGTTTACAATAACTTAACTTTAATAAAATTATTCTTGTATCAAACTTTACTTTAAGATCACTCTTTAAGATCACTTAAAAACTTTAAGAGCACTTATAAACTTGTAAATTTACATAACTTACAAAAATCTTTTAATTTGAGAACAGTTACAACAGTAACAATAATAACAACAACAACAACAACAACAGCAGCAGCAAAGAAAGGCTGCACCCATCTCTCATCCTCCTTATTCGAAGACTGCTCAATGTACTTGGTCTTGGACACGGCCACCCCTGCCCGCAGGCAGTGGTGCAATGTTTCTGGGCTTGATATCAAGCTTATTCTTTCTAACATCTCGGGTACTGTGCACCTCTTGAGAGTGGGGGACGTCGGCGTCAACCAGCAAGTCGAGGGCCCAGGCAGCAAGTTGGAGGGCTCGGCTTTGGGCTCTTCAGAGGCTGGTGAGGGGATTGGAGTGGGAGTGACAGTTGATTCTGTCAATGGACGCGGGGTCTGGGCGTGTTCACTTATTGCAGCAGCTAACTCCAACGCCATTCCTCATGCACCCTGACAGTGTCTCAACGACCTGCAACACTCCCTCACTGATGGTCCCAGACATCGTTCCCATTTCTCGTGAGAGTGTTGTTACTTCTCACGACAGCTCCGCTACCTCATCACTCACCCCACTGATGGTGCCCAGGAGTGATCGGATAAGGTCAATGCTCTCCGCACTCAATGACATCATCTGAACCACATCTGTTAGATCCTGCACCTCAGGAGAGCGCGGTCGAGCTCTCTTTCCCCTCCTCCCCATGGGTGTGGCTCGCACCCCAACACTGGGACCCACAGCCTGGAACGGTGGGGCCCTGGGTGTGCCTCGCTGCACCCCACCACTGGGACCTGCAACCTCGGAAGGTGCGAAACCATGGAATGTCTCACCAACACTCAAACCACTAGTCACGGAAGGGGCTGTCACCTCCATGAGCGGCACCTCCTCCAAAGTCAGTACAACAGTGGGAGCTTCATCCAGCTCCATCCCCTCCCCCTCACCCCCATGGATGGATTGGGGCTCGTCCACATCTGAATCTTCTTCTGCACCGTCAGGGTTGGCCTCAAGTTCTGCAAAATATAACAGAACAGACAAATGGTTAGCAGCAGAGGAGGGGGCAGGATGGGTGGCATGAGTAGGCTCACACATCACAGGCCAGGCAGCAGGTTGATTTGAAGGGCCACGATGAATTTGCAGGACTTATCCTCTCCCTCGAATGTGGGCCCAGCTTGTGCAGTACTGATTGCTTTTTTCCAGGCAGGACCCATCAAAGCAGCGACCCTCTCTTCCAAGGGTGTCAGTGGGTGCAGATTTGCCGGGCCTCCTCCTGTTCGAGTTCTTTCCCTTTTGTTATGTGCCACTTTCCTCTGCAAAGATGAAAATGCAACTTTTTAGAGAGGGTGTCTTTCTGCTGGGTGGGATATATACAGCTGGTCACATTTACAATTGCATTGAATAAATGAAAATGTTACTTACACTAACTGCTTGACCAAGGTCCTGCCACTTCTTTTTACACTGGCCTCCAGATCTCATGGTGTTCACCACTGCGCAGTAATCTTCTGCAACTTGGTTTCAGCGTTTCTTCATTTCTTTTGGTGAAACTTTTATGTGACCTCTACTGATGTCCAGCTTCTGCCATCTGCCCTCAATCGCAGTATCTAGGTCCTCCACTTCCTCCTGTAAGAAATTCTTGGTCCTTGCACTGCGTTGCATCTTGTACTGCTGCAGCTGCGATTTTTCCAATGCTCTCACGCTGCACTTGTAACACACAGAACTGACTCTTTAAAAATGGCCAATTGCCAAATCCGAGCTGTACTGAGCACACACATCCATTAGCACAACATCAAAAACGTAACTTTTATTTCCTGTGCATGCGCAGAAGGTGTGGCATCGTTTTTCGGAGCAGTCAGCAGGCTCCACCCTCTCCGCCACCGCCCCCCCCCCCCCCCCCCCCGAGGTGACTGGACACGCTGCGCGGTGCCAAATCTGAATTATACATCGGGAAAACTTTGGGAAAATATTTCTGGCATATTTCTGGCCTAGAAAAACGGGAGTAACTCTGGCAATACGCCAGAAAACAGGATTGGGGAAAATTGAGCCCTATATCTGGAATAAAAAGAGATATTCATGATTTATCCCTAACTGGTTCTATTTGTTGTAATTCCAGATTACAAAACTGAAGAGTGGGTGCTAAGGGCTGGAAATTCAGTTGGAGGATTTCATCATCATCATCATCATAGGCAGTCCCTCAGAATCGAGGAAGACTTGCTTCCACTCTTAGCATGAGTTCTTAGGTGGTTGTACAGTCCAATACGAGATCCACAGTCTCTGTCACACTTGGGACAGATAGTCGTTGAGGGAAAGGGTAGGCAGGGAGTCTGGTTTGCCACACGATCCTTCCGCTGCCTGCGCTTAATTTCTGCATGCTCTCAGCGACGATACTCGAGGAGCTCAGCACCCTCCAGGATGCACTTCCTCCACTTAGGGCGGTAATTTGGCCAGGGACTCCCAGGTGTCAGTGGGGATGTCGCACTTTATCAGGGAGGCTTTGAGGGTGTCCTTGTAACGTTTCCTCTGCCCGCCTTTGGCTCGTTTGCCGTGGACGAGTTCCGAGTAGAGCGCTTGCTTTGGGAGTCTCGTGTCTGGCATGCGAACTATGTGGCCTGCCCAGCGGAGCTGATCAAGTGCGGTCAGTGCTTTAATGCTGGGGATGTTAGCCTGGACAAGGACGCTAATGTTTGTGTGTCTGTCCTCCCAGGGAATTTGTAGGATCTTGCGGAGACATCGCTGGTGGTATTTCTCCAGCGACTTGAGGTGTCTACTGTACATGGTCCATGTCTCTGAGCCATACTGGAGGGTGGGTATTACTGCTAATATCGGACATATTGTAAATTTAGTGTTGGAAAATGGTTTGCGACGGCAGTCAAAAAATTCGGTGGGTGTGCCCTAACAGTGGAGTGGAGCGCTAAGGGAAGCATTTCACACCTCTCTTAGGGCGCTAGGCCGGGTGAGCAACTGAGTATCCGTTGCTAAAGAACCGGCTTCGCAACGCCCTAAGAGAGGCCTCCCTGCAAAAAGAGAATTGGAACAAAAAACACAAAAAATTTCCCAATACATTACTCACCCGAAATGAAGTTAAAATGCAAAATAAAATCAATCACACTTACCTCGTGCAATCATTCCTTCCCTTAGCGCCCCGGAACAGCTCTGCACACCAGCTTTCTCTGGCGGTGTCTCTACGGGGCGTTAGGGTGCAGCGCAAAATAAATGTTGCAGCCGTGTAGATACTGGGGGTGTTACAAACCGGCGCTACGCACCTGGGCAATACTCTTCAGCGCCATGGGTACCGGCACACTGAAATTGCCGAGCGGCGTGAATGCCGGCGCTCGTGACTGCAAACCCTGTTCCGACCCTCGCGAGGGGCGTTATTCCACTAACATTTTATTTGGCTAAAAGTAAGAGTTGACTATTCCAAAGTATTAGCCTAACAAAAGATAGCGCTGAAGAGTTTTATTCAATAGTTTATGTGGTTTAACTTAAAACCTATAGATCATAATTTCACGTTACTCTTGATGGTATTATAATAAAATCACAAAATAATTATGGATGTGGAAGGCCATTCAGGCCATCTTAATTCATCAACCCAGAAGGATACTAAAGTTCCCCATTTTGCCATTTAATTGTTTCTTAAATAATTCGATTTTTGCTGTCATTATTCTTCCCGGTTATCTATTCCATTTATTCATCATTCTTTCTGTGAAGGAGAATTTCTTGCCACCAAATGTACCTTTTACTAAATTGAACTCTTGTCCTTCTTATGCAGTTTAACTTAAAATAATATTCTGGATTTACCTTTTGCGTTCCCTTAACTATTATGTATCCCTCTATAAGCTCAAAGGAAAGCCTGTATTTCTCCAATCTTACCTCATAACTCAGAGCTTTGATCCTCTTGGCTTTCGTTGGCATTGCCTCTGGTGCCGGAATGTCTCCTTTGTGTCACAAGGGCTAGAGCTTGAACACATTACTCAAAGTGCAGACTAATCAGCGCCTATTCATTTTGGTTATGACATCTTCTGACTTGTATTCTAGTATTTGGGCTATGCCATTTGGTTACATCACTATGTAGTTCAACATTCTATTAGCTTTGTTAATTGCTGCTCTATAATGGTTGGACCAGCTGAGCGCGAGTCTACTAAGACTTCTAGGTCTCTTTCGGCGCCATCTTCAGCTATTTTAATATCATAATAGGAAAGCAGAGCTTTTTGATCATTTTTACTCTCCTATAATTCAAACATAATTAAAATGTAAATGAATGTGTTTTTAATGATTTTTACAATTCTCAAACTCTTCCAAACAATATTATAAAGATTCTGTTTTTGTTAATTTATGTTTGTGCATTATAAGAAATTAATTAAAAGAATACCTTTAAAATGAAAGCACTGTACTGTCAAATAATTACATTCAACAAACTGCAAAGATCAGTAATTAACTTGTACAACATGGCTTTCCAATTGGAATGGACTTTTGGCAGGCTTGCAGCTCAGTTAGTGCCCTGGAGGTGTCTAAATGCTTTCCACCTGGCGGCCAGCTTTTATCGCCCGGCTGGCAAATTCGGCTCAGGGTTTCTAGTGGAGCAAAAACCTACCGCTCCACCTTGTAGTTTCATTCAGATCATGACGTCAATCACCGTGCAACACTCCACTTGCGCCTCGGTTGCAAAATTATGCCCTAACATCACATTTAATGTCCGCCCCATGTGAGGCCTGAAAAACCAGGCGGTCCCGCGATCGAGTAGACGCTATTTGCCACGTGTTTAAATTGAGGAGGAGGATCCTAAATCAGAGGTCACATTGACTGCAATGTTTGCGCACAGCATGCTGTGTGAAGCTCAGACTTTAAAGCAGTAGATTAATCTGCCATTAGTGTCCTTACAACTTCAGTGAAATAATTTAATGGAGGGCATTACTGGTTCACCAGCATATCCTGCTCCATGCTATTGCTAGGTTAAAAAAAGCTCTTAGCCATGTTGGCCCACGGATGAGGAGAGGCTGAGGTGTGAAGGTGACAGTGGTGCTGGCCTTCTATGCTTTCGGCTCCTTCCAGGCTGCAGCAGGGGACATATGTAGCGTCTCTCAATACACTGCACATTGCTGCAATCGCCATAATACAAAGGCTCTCTACGCCCGCAAAATGAACTTCATAACATTCCCAATGAGCAGGGAGAGCGAAAATGAGTGGGCATGTGGGTTTGGCAGAATTGAGGGTTTTCAAGGAGCCATTGACTACACACACATGGCCTTGCGAGCACCATTACACAACACAAAGGTATTCAGAAGCCGAAAGGGATACCACTCCCTAAACATGCAGCTGGTGTGTGACCACATGCAGCACATCCTCACAGTGATGCCCACTATCCAGGCAGCGCCCATGATGCTTTCATCCTGCATGAGAGCACTGTCTCACGAGTGTTTCGGTCACCACGGGAATGGCACGGCTGGCTGCTTGGGGGTAAAGGATACGTCTAGCCACCTGGCTCATAACCCCCTCCGAAACCTTACCTCCAAAGTGGAGCAGCACTACAATGAGAGCCATGCAGCCACCCACAACATCATCGAACAGGCACTAGGGGTGCTCAAGTAGCGTTTCCGATGCCTGGATTGCTCTGGAGGCAGCCTTCAATACTCCCCTCAACAGGTCTCGGAATTCACTGTGGTGTGCTGCATGCTACACAACATGGCCATCATGAGGGGCCAGGCATTACCAATGGGGATTGCAGCCCCACCACAGGAGGAGGAGGATGACGAGCAGGAGCCTGGCGAGGCCCAAATGGCCAGCCACACCATGCACGGGGGAGGCAGCATTAAGATGCTGCTGGACCAAGAGCTGCATGTCGGCATTAACAGTTTTCAGTGCATGTCACCAATGTTGTCCTAGTCCTTACAGATGTGGCCTGAGCTTTCCACCCGCCTAACCTTTACCCCCCTCCCATGCCTACTGCTCCTCCTCAATGAGGCCTCAGTGGCTACAGCAAGGCTGCTTGAGGGCTGCTGTGTGTGTGGGCCTGGAAGGCCCGGCTACGGACTCCTCCGCCGCAGCGTTGGATGCAGCAGTCTGTGATGGCTAGGGTGAGCACCGCGTTAGGTGCAAGGTTGGAATGACAGTGGTGGGAGCCGGAATGCTGTCACCTTGAGGAAGGACAGCACCTTCCATTTCATGGGGACCACTGCTACTCACACGAGGCTGAGCCTCAGCATCCAGAACACGGTATGTCACCACAACTTTCTGGCCTGCTTCGGCACCGTCATTTCCCCATTGGACTGTGGGGAACACAGAGAGGACGGCAGCAGTCAGTGATCGCATGGCATCACCTAGCTGTTGCGTGGCTTGTGCCTGCGATGCGATCACTGCTGCCACGTCACCCATGGCACACATCATCCCCTCTGGGACTCCACTATCGCTGTTGGAGCCCATCTGCCTCTGAGAGCAGCCAAGGATTGGCTCGCTGGAATCCTGAGATGCATGGGTATTGCGCGAGGTTGCCCCACCACACTCAGCAAGTGTGTTGATGCTCTGCGGGACCCTAGCCAAAGCACCCATGAGGTCACGATGCATTTCCATGTTCTTCCTGGACATAGTACCAAGTCCTAGTCTATGTCTGCCTGTCTCTGAGGAGGACTACTGTGCTGACTCACCCTCCGGGGAGTGGGCCTCCGAGCTTCCCCTCCCGCTCGGCCTTGCTGTAGGCCACTGGGGCCAGGAGCATCAGAGTCATCAAAGCCCTCAAAGGAGACATCATCCCCCGATGTTGTGTCCCCACTCAGTCATCTCCTTCCTCATCATCTCCACCGTGCCCAGATGTCGACGGCTCATGGGAAGGCTGCTGCGTTTCTGGCTGGTCATCTATAGGCACAACGCAACAGACATGTGTTTAGCAGCAGGGGAGGGGGCAGGCAGATAAGAGGAAGGTGGCATTTGACATCTATACGTAAAGGGGCTAGGCCACTTGCTATTAGGGGTCAAGGAACTCGCATCAATCGCAAAAGCCATCCACATTCCGTCACTACCCGTAGGGGGTTCGTCCTCGCCGCCGACCACTGTGCAAACTGGGGTGCCCATGAGGGCTGACACTCGCTGCTCCACCTCAGTAAGGTCCTGCAGATCGGGCTCACCGCCTCCGGTCCACTGCTGCTCCAACCAATTATGCGTTAACTTGGCCTACAATAAGAGCAAGAAGAAGGGTTGAGTATGTGTGCAGCTCCTCTTGTGCCACATGTGCCTTCCATAGTAGAATAGCTGCTACTGTCTGGAAGTGCAAATGTTTTCATTATAATCTGCGTGGCTGCGGACTGAGCATGTGGAGAAATTGGGAGGAGGTGAGAGTAAGGTAGCATTGTGGCTCAGGGTCACACAGAAACATAGAAAATAGGTGCAGAAGTAGGCCATTCGGCCCGTCAAGCCTGCACCACCATTCAATAAGATCATGGCTGATCATTCATCTCAGTACCCCTTTCCTGATTTCTCTTCAAACCCTTGATCCCCTTAGCTGTAAGGGCCATATCTAACTCCCTCTTGAATTTATCCAATGAACTGGCATCAACAACTCTCTGCGGCAGGGAATTCCACAGGTTAACAACTCTCTGAGTGAAGAAATTTCTCCTCATCTCAGTCCTAAATGGCTTACCCATTATCCTTCGACTGTGTCCCCTGGTTCTCGACTTCCCCAACATCGGGAACATTCTTCCTGCATCTAACCTGTGCAGTCCCGTCAGAATTTTATGTGTTTCTATGAGATCCCCACTCATCCTTCTAAACTCCAGTGAATACAGGCCCAGTCGATCCAGTCTCTCCTCATATGTCGCTCCTGCTATCGCGGGAATCAGTCTGGTGAACATTCGCTGCACTCCCTCAATAGCAAGAACGTCCTTCCTCAGATTAGGAGACCAAAACTGAACACAATATTCCAGGTGAGGCCTCACCAAGGCCCTGTACAACTGCAGTAAGACCTCCCTGCTCCTATACTCAAATCCCCGAGCTATGAAGGCCAAGATACGATTTGCCTTCTTCACCGCCTGCTGTACCTGCATGCCAACTTTCAATGACTGATGTACCATGACACCCAACTCTCATTGCACCTCCCCTTTTCCTAATCTGCCAACATTCAGGTAATATTCTGCCTTCATGTTTTTGCCCCCAAAGTGGATAACCTCACATTTATCCACATTATACTGCATCTGCCATGCATTTGCCCACTCACCTAACCCTGCAGCCTCTTAATGTCCTCCTCACAGCTCACACCACCACCCAGTTTAGTGTAATCTGCAAACTTGGAGCTATTGCACTCAATTCCTTCATCTAAATCATTTATGTATATTGTAAATAGCTGGCGTCTCAGCACTGAGCCCTGCGGCACTCCACTAGTCACTGCCTGCCATTCTGAAAAGGACCCGTTTATCCCAACTCTCTGCTTCTTGTCTGCCAACCAGTTCTCTATCCATGTCAGTACATTACTTCCAATACCATGTGCTTTAATTTTGCGCACCAATCCCTTGTGTGGGACCTTGTCAAAAGCCTTTTGAAAGTCAAAATACACCACATCCACTGGTTCTCCCTTGTCCACTCTACTAGTTACATCCTCAAAAAATTCCAGAAGATTTGTCAAGCATGATTTCCCTTTCATAAATCCATGCTGACTTGGACCGATCCTGTCACAGCTTTCCAAATGTGCTGCTATTTCATCTTTAATAATTGATTCCAACATTTTCCCCACTACTGATGTCAGGCTAACCGGTCTATAATTACCCGCTTTCTCTCTCCCTTCTTTTTTAAAAAGTGGTGTTACATTAGCTATCCTCCAGTTCAAAGGAACTGATCCAGAGTCGATAGACTGTTGGAAAATGATCACCAATGCATCCACTATTTCTAGGGCCACTTCCTTAAGTACTCTGGGATGCAGACTATCAGGACCCGGGGATTTATCGGCCTTCAATCCCATCAATTTCCCTAACACAATTTCCAGCCTAATAAGGATTTCCTTCAGTTCCTCCTTCTCACTAGACCCTCGGTCCCCTAGTATTTCCGGAAGGTTATTTGTGTCTTCCTTCGTGAAGACAGAACCAAAGTAATTGTTCAACCGGTCTGCCATTTCTTTGTTCACCATTATAAATTCACCTGAATCTGACTGCAAGGGACCTACCTTTGTCTTCACTAATCTTTTTCTCTTCACATATCCATAGAAGCTTTTGCAGTCAGTTTTTATGTTCCCGGCAAGCTTCCTCTCATACTCTATTTTCCCCTTCCTAATTAAACCCTGTGCCCTCCTCTGTTGAATTATAAATTTCTCCCAGTCCTCAGGTTTGCAACTTTTTTTGACCAATTTATATGCCTCTTCCTTGGATTTAACACTGTCCTTAATTTCCCTTGTTAGCCACAGTTGAGCCACCTTCCCCATTTTGTTTTTACTCCAGACAGGGATGTACAATTGTTGAAGTTCATCCATGTGATCTTTAAATGTTTGCCATTGCTTATCCACCGTCAACCCTTTAATATCATTTGCCAGTCTATTCTAGCCAATTCACGTCTCATACCATCGAAGTTACCTTTCCTTAAGTTCAGGACCCTAGTCTCTGAATTAACTGTGTCACTCTCCATCTTAATAAAGAATTCTACCATATTATGGCCACTCTTCCCCAAGGGGCCTCGCACAACAAGATTGCTAATTAGTCCTTTCTCATTACACATCACCCAGTCTAGGATGGCCAGCCCTCTAGTTAATTCCTCAACATATTGGTCGAGAAAACCATCTCTAATACACTCCAGGAAATCCTCCTCCACCGTATTGCTACCAGTTTGGTTAGCCCAATCTATATGTAGATTAAAGTCGCCCATGATAACTGCTGTACCTTTATTGCACGCATCCCTAATTTCTTGTTTGATGCTGTTCCCAACCTCACTACTACTGTTTGGTGGCATATACACAACTCCCACCAGCGTTTTCTGCCCTTTGGTATTCTGCAGCTCCACCCATACAGATTCCACATTATCCAAGCTAATATCCGTCCTTACTGTTGTGTTAATTTCTTCTTTAACTAGCAACGCTACCCCACCTCCTTTTCCTTTCTGTCTATCCTTCCTGAATGTTGAATACCCCTGGATGTTGAGTTCCCAGCTTTGGTCATTCTGGAGCCATGTCTCCGTGATGCCAATTATATCATATTCATTCATTGCTGCCTGTGCAGTTAATTTGTCCACCTTATTATGAATACTCCTGGCATTGAGGCACAGAGCCTTCAGGCTTGTCTTTTTAACACACTTTGCCCCTTTAGAATTTTGGACAATGCATATCAAGAGTGGAAGGGGAGTGCGAGGAGAGGTCACAATGTTTCGGGGACAAGAGAGTCCGCTCCGCCTGAATACAGAGGGCATGGCTGGTGAAAGCCTCCATCTTTTTGGTGTCAACAACCCTCACCATGGCCTGGAACACATAGAGAAGGGGCAGCTCCCTCAAAGACATAACATTGTGTGAGACAGTGATCTTGCAACCATGGCAGGAGTCCATAAATGTAAAGGGTACTCACCCTAATGACCCTCATGAGGTCATTAAACTTATTGCGGCATTGGGTGGCAGTTCTAGCTACTATGTCTGCTGATGACACCTCCAGGGCTATCTCCCTCCAAATCCCTCTGAACACCCTTGTCACGGGCCTCCTTCCTCCCACTAGATGCAGTGCAGGCCTCCTCCTCTCAATGGCCTGAACTAGGGCCCCAGCGGCCCCTGCAGAGAAGCGACGTGCTCTCTCGCATCCCTCCTGCTGCGCCATGTCGCCACTCTGTGCAAAGTGGACCAGTCGATCTGCGCATGCCCAAACAAAATTGGCACGCCCTAAGTTTTCACCTGGGGCCGGGAAGCTTCGAGCGTGTCTGCACATGCACAAAGTCTAGAACATTTTTTGCGCCGCGGTTTTCAGCTGGGGTGGCCAAGCACAGGTGTGTAATGTCTGATTTAGTGACCCCCATCATTGAACCTCAGTTTTGGCCAAGTTTTACAGACGGATGCGCAAACTGTTTCCAAGCGCTATCAGGACCATCCTGCCGTGATTAACACCCCGAAATCACCAAATCCGAAAATCCAGCCCATACCTTAGTCAGAAAGTACCTTAAGCAAAGAGCCGGCACAGAGACTATTGGATGAATGGCCTTCTGCTGTGCTATAAATTTCTGCGGTTCTATGTGTTTTCTTGGATTGTACCAATATTGGCCCTGAAATTCTAGTCAGAGGCTTCCCGCGGGCAATTGCCATTTTTCCGAAAGTACCTGGTGGTCCCAGAGGAGCGTGGGATTCCAGTGGGGAGGCCTTCTCTTCCCACGCTGCGAAGCGCACTTCTGTCCTCTCGGTTCCCCGCAGAAGGTGCAGTCACGTGTGACTGCTCAACCAATCAGGTACAGCATTCTCAATTAATAGCAATGGGAACTCCATATCTACGAGTTCTCATTGCTATTAATTGTGAAGAAAAAACCCAAACACAATAAATCAATTAAAAAATAAAAACACACCTCACATAATTAAAATTAAAGTTAATAAATATCTTAGAGAAAAAAATAATTTCTGAGTTTATAAAAATGTGTTTTTTATTATAGTTTAAAATAAAGGTAATGTAGTGGGCAGGGTTTTTAAAAATAAAATGTGTATTTTACATTTTATTTTTTATGTTTTAAGTGTGTTTTAAGACTCTTACACCTGTAAAAGTGGGCTTTTATCAGGTGGAAGAGTTTTGAGGATATCTGCTGGGCAAGATATGGGTAAATCCCGCAATCTTGCTTTTGTAAATGTCCTCGCTCCCGAGATGCGGATGATCTGTCAAGCTGGAGCTTGACAGATTGGAAAAGCCGGTTTTCAGCGCATGCGCATTGTGCATTGAAAATCGGCTTTTCCAATGCCTTCCCGGGTCCGTAGACACTCCGTACAGAACGGGGAGGCCGGAATTTCTGGGCCAATAAATTGTAACAATACGTACAGCCAAGTGGGTCAAATCAAATGATGCCGCATTTGGTTTCTGTTTATTGAATGTAAAAAACTTTCTCAAATTGAAAAGAAAATCACTCACATTCCCACAATCTTCTCTTTAGCCAGTTTCTGTGAGATTCACTGAAACAGATTATAAGAAACGGATTTGAAACCCCCACAAGCAATTGTTTTATTCTCTGAAGAATTAATGTTTGAAGAATACAGATCATTTGACAATAATCTCCATCTGTATCTGCTGTGTATATTTTATAATGTGGATGACTAGTTAATATTCCTGAAAATAATTCCATTGTTATGGTGATTATTTTTAAATTAAGTAGCCATCCATTACCCAATGTCAACTGTGGCTCAGTGGGTAGCACATGTGCCTTTGAGACAGAAGGTTGTGGGTTCAAGTCCCACCCCAGGGCCTTGAGCATATAAATCTAGGCTGATGCTCCAGTGCACTGCTGAGGGAATGCTGCACTGTCAGAGGTGCTGTCTTTCAGATAAGATGTTAAACTGAGGCCCTGTTTGCTCTCTCAGGTGGATGTAAACGATCCCATAGCACTATTTCGAAGAAGAGCAGGGGAGTTATCCTTGGTGTCCTAGAAAATGTTTATCACCGGTGTCCCAGAAAATATTTATCCTTCAATCAACACAATAAAATAGATTATCTGGTCATTATCACATTGCTGTTTGTGGGAGCATGCTGTGTGCAAATTGTACTTCATAACAACAGTGACTACATTCTAGAAGTACTTTATTGGCTGTAAAGCGCTTTGACAACCGGTGGTTGTGAAAAACGCTATATAAATGCAAGTCATTTTTTGTAGCTTTCATCAACTCACCTGCAAGATATTGGGTTGAGCTTAGTCTTGGGCAGTAATGCAAAATGGGTGATACGGTTTTCTTTTGCGTTGAGGTCAAAAGAAGAGAAAAGCGGGAGGGTATAAAACGGGCTGCCGATTCACTATTGCCCAATTTGCTCTACCATCCAAGGCCAATTTCACTCCCATTATGCTGGAAAGGCTGGAGATCACAGTCAATACTAGATTATTAAGCTGGAACATATAAGAATAACTATAAACTTGAGAAAAGCAAACCCCTGTGAGCTTCTGCTTTGTCATAAATAGCCCAGGCTCAGAAATGGAACATAATAAAACAATTGTTAGTATTCTGTCTGTAAAAAATAATGGAGGGTATCAGCACAGTAACTGTAGGCAATGAAAATCTTGATTTACTAATGTAGTTTATACAGGATCGACTTCCCTTGTTCAGATTTATCGAGTTAGCAAGCCATAAATATGTCTAAATGGTCTGTCTGTAGTAATTGTATCCAGATTGTGAGCAGTTACTGTTGGGCTTGTCTTTGAAAAGTAGAGGTGCGCAGGTCAACCAAATGTTGGTTTTGATTGAACCAGGATGGAACTTTAAGAATTTATTGGAATGTGAAAAGACTTTAGGCTTAACGAAACTGTCCCTTTTTGATAGATCAGCTCTATCTAGCCATCATTGCTCCATTCCCTTCAATCCTTTCTCTGTCAGAAATATATTTCATCATCTCCATTTATACAGCCTCTCATAAAGGTCTCCCCATGTAACTTACTGCACCATTTGCTTTCCCTTCTTACTTCTAAATTCTCAATTTTTAATTGCATCCTCTGGTATTTGAACCCCGAATATAACTTGTTCAGATTTACTTTGTGTATTCTCTTCAGAATCTGGAAAACCTCAGGTCAGTGATTTTGAAAGGGTCGATTCCATTATCCGGCACTCCCAGTGAAAAGCATTGCACGCGAGGAGAACAGCCCGGGAAATCACAGGATACACAGCCTGTTATTTTTCTGTCCATTCATTTTAAAATGGTGGAGTGCAATTCGCACCTACCTGTCATAAAGTAGACCAACCCTGCCACAGCTTCCGGGGTTAGCCTAATTGTAATAATGATGATAAGCTCCCACCATAAAAAATGTTGTCCTTGGCAGCTCTTCATTTGATGGGATGGTGCAGAAACTAGTGTGCCGCTAAAGGATGTAATGGTTTGCAGCAGCTTAAAGGGACCACGCCAGCTAAAATAGTTAAGCATGCACAACCTTTGTTCAAGAAGGTCTGTGAGATCTGCAAGAAGCACAGAGCTCCCTGGTTCACAGATGCAGGTGTTGAAATTCTTCAGTATGAAGTCAGGCAGGGGAGCATGGCACTATTTGGCACAGAGTGACTCAGCCCTACCAGAAGAGCAGCACAGCAGCAGTGACAAAAGCTGATCAGGGCCAACTCACAGTGATTCACGACTTCTCCATGTCACATGTGAACAGTGCATCCATTCTAAACTCTCTACCTCTTTTCCTCCTCAAAGAGGGTTGGAAGTTAGATGTCAACTAAGTGTCAATGAATCAACTAGTCTCTTTTTAAAATTTCTTCCTGCTTTGAAGGCAGTGTCTAGCAATGCAGAATGGCAGTTCTATACTTGCATGATCATGACTGTGTAAATTGAGCAGAAATGACGAGAAATGGGACCTCCGACATAATCTCATCATAATTTGCATTCACCTGCCCAAAAATAGGCAAGCACTTTGCCGGGTCACTGGAAATAATAGCGGGAAATTAGTTGGGTGCAAAAGTGGATTGGTGACCAGACTGCCCCTGCCTGACTGTTTCTATGTGACAGAAAATCTAGGCCAGACCTAAGACTTGTATCTTTCAAAAATCAATCAAAATTGTACAGCCAAACAATTGTTGTTGAATTGAATTCAATGCATTCAAAGGAACAATCAATTGATTTGTGCCATCTGTCAGAAATGCTCAACTCCTCTGTCAATCTATGACATCAACTGGGTGCAAAGATATTATCTTCAAGAATTCCAGTATACTCAAAACTAATTAAATGTAGTATCTCCAAATTTGCAGATGACACTAAGTTGGGTGGCAGTGTGAGCTGCGAGGAGGATGCTATGAGGCTGCAGAGTGACTTGGATAGGTTAGGTGAGTGGGCAAATGCATGGCAGATGAAGTATAATGTGGATAAATGTGAGGTTATCCACTTTGGTGGTAAAAACAGAGAGACAGACTATTATCTGAATGGTGACAGATTAGGAAAAGGGGAGGTGCAACGAGACCTGGGTGTCATGGTACATCAGTCATTGAAGGTTGGCATGCAGGTACAGCAGGCGGTTAAGAAAGCAAATGGCATATTGGCCTTCATAGCGAGGGGATTTGAGTACAGGGTAGGGAGGTGTTACTACAGTTGTACAGGGCCTTGGTGAGGCCACACCTGGAGTATTGTGTACAGTTTTGGTCTCCTAACTTGAGGAAGGACATTCTTGCTATTGAGGGAGTGCAGCGAAGGTTCATCAGACTGATTCCCAGGATGGCGGGACTGACATATCAAGAAAGACTGGATCAACTGGGCTTGTATTCACTGGAGTTCAGAAGAATGAGAGGGGATCTCATAGAAATATTTAAAATTCTGATGGGTTTAGACAGGTTAGATGCAGGAAGAATGTTCCTAATGTTGGGGAAGTCCAGAACCAGGGGTCACAGTCTGAGGATAAGGGGTAAGCCATTTAGGACCGAGATGAGGAGAAACTTCTTCACCCAGAGAGTGGTGAACCTGTGGAATTCTCTACCACAGAAAGTTGTTGAGGCCAATTCACTAAATATATTCAAAAAGGAGTTAGATGTAGTCCTTACTACTAGGGAGATCAAGGGGTATGGCGAGAAAGCAGGAATGGGGTACTGAAGTTGCATGTTCAGCCATGAACTCATTGAATGGCGGTGCAGGCTCGAAGGGCCGAAAGGCCTACTCCTGCACCTATTTTCTATGTTTCTATATTAGAGTTGTGCACCACTTAATTATGTGCTTCTTTTATGTGACAAAGTTATGCAATTAATAAGTAATTGTATTGCAAAGATTTAGGCCTGTGTATTGAGTGGGGGAAGGGTTTGGGTAGTTTTAACCCAGTAAATTGAGCTCTTATTTGTCTCTTAATAGTGCCAAACTTAGTTCGATAACTTCTAATGACTAGTGTTAGTGGGTTGAGCTCACACTCTGACTCATCTTCAGGCACTTACCTCCTCAGCCACAGAACAAGTTCTTGTTTGAACTGATCTGTCAATATACTGCATGTGCTGCATTTACCAGCAACTGGTTTTCCAGACTGTTGCTTGTTTTCAGTTGCAGATGTGATTGGCTACTTGTGATTTAATTGCCATGTAGAATTTGAAAATAGATAGGTATAATCAATTTTTCCAATAATTGCATGTTAAATTTATCAGTTGTATGTATTTTGAAACTTGGAAGTTTTACTTGGTTTCAATCGCCCCAAGTTTCCACATGATTTGCTCCTGATTTTTAGGAGCAACTGGTGGAGAACGGAGTATCTTAGAAATCGCAATTCTCCACATTTAAGTTTTCTGCAGTTCTAGTCAGTTCGAACAGTTTCACTTTTGAACAGAATTTTTTTTTCAAAAGGGGGCATGTCCGGCAACTGACGCCTGATTTGAAAGTTTCCACAGTGAAAACGTACTCCAAACTAACTTAGAATGGAGCAAGTGAAGATTTTTGTAGGCCTGAAAAAACCTTGTCTACACATTAAAAAATCAGGCACAGGTTACAAATTAGGTGTCGGGAACGAGGTGGGGGGGGCGGAGCGGGGTGGGGGGAAGGGAAGTCATTACATTCTACAATAATTCCTTAGTTATACTTATACAAATATGATACAAATAATTCCAACCTGAATAAAAATTCATAAGCAAAGAAAAGATTAAATAAACCATGTACCTACCTGTGTGAAAGTGCTTCAGGCAGGGAGAAGGCTGCAGGAAGCCTCACAAGGGAGGCCCCCCTGCCGTCGGTCGGGCCCGTCGGGAAACGGCTGCCTCAACTTCTGAGGCTTCCTGCAGCCTTCTCACTGCTGCAAGAAGCCTCAGTGCTGATCATGGAAGGGCAATGTGGTTTTATTAAAAAATGTTAAAAATTGAACAGCTACAAAGAACTACAAAAATGGCTGAGTGCCAATGTTTCCTTCACACTGCG
Source organism: Pristiophorus japonicus (assembly GCF_044704955.1). NCBI lineage: Eukaryota > Metazoa > Chordata > Chondrichthyes > Pristiophoridae > Pristiophorus > Pristiophorus japonicus. Next base: position 182,037,006 of record NC_091986.1, read on the forward strand.
CGTGCGCGAACGCTCCAACGCGCACGCGCAGGGTTGCCGGCACGAAAAAAACTCATTTAAATGGTACCCGCCCCATCCTACTTACAAAATCAGCGCGAGTGGTAGGCTCCGCCCCCTGGGCGCCACGCCAAGCTGACATCGAGCTGCAAAGCGCTCGAGAATAGCGCGTTTATTTTCAGGCGCCGTTTTCGGCGCGAAAAACGGCCGCCCAGCTCGGAGGGGCGCCTGTTTTGCCGCGTGTGGAAACTTGGGGCCTATGAGTGTACAGGGATAGACAAAGCCTGCAGACCTTATCTATGTGCCAGAAATGAGAGTTCTAAACGCAGGTGTCAAAACACCTACAAGTTTATTAAGGGTTAAAGTAATATTCTCATAGACAATACAATGGGATTGGTGCTGTAGAAGATCACATGTTACAGTCATTGACCTCAACTTTCTAGATCTTTCTTGTGATTCTTCTAACTTCACATTACAAACTCGCCCTTTTTATACCTTTATAACTACATTACTTCATACACTTTGCACCAGCTCATACCAGTCTTTATCAAGAAGTTCCAGACTCTCGAAACATCTGTCATCCATGGTCCTAAGGCCAAGCAGGAGCTGCTAGTGTTTAGTTTAAGCAAAACATAGAATATACCTATTATGGCTATGCTACTGATAAGTTAGTCTCTAAGCATGCCTGAATTGCGAGGAAGTTCTAATGTAAATGTACACAATGTGTTATTTAACCTGTAGATCAGGCCATTTGTGATCTCTGTAAAGTCTCCCACTGTCAGCAAAGTTCTGCAGGCTTTTAGCCTTAGGGGCTTAACACAAAATGGTTCCCTCACTTGCTCTCGATCCCTTAACAAGTGCTGGGATGAGGGTTATGTTATGTCTCAAATAAAGCAATGTGACTGAGTACTGTAGACTTGAGTAAGTCTGACCTTAGTCTTTTTATTCTGACTCCAGAGTGCTGGCACAGCATGGGAGGCCTGCTTAGATGCAGTGCTCCCAAGGGATGCTGGGATCCCTTGGGACTCCAACAGATGTGCCATCTAGTGGTGGTAGAATGCTGGTTACAAGGTGTTGCAAACATAACATCACTCCCCCCACTAAAGTCAATAGTACACTTATTTACAGGGTGAGATGATCTGGGGCTTTCCGCTCCCTAGTCGATCAGCTCGGTAGAAACACAGGTGCAGGTGAGTTGGTTGAGCCTTCACTGGGCTGCTGCATAGCTGGCCTTTCTGGGCTGCTGGGGATGATGGGTTCAGCTTCATTGTCAACCGTGATGTCAGTTGCCACTTGTGTGTGTATCGGAGGATCGAAGTTGGTGGTGTCCTCTTCAGGTTGCTCGTGGCTGTCTGTGAATCGCAGTTTAGTTTGGTCCAAATGCTTTCTGCAAGTTAGTCTATTTGCAAGTTTGACCTCAAACATCCTACTCACTTCTTTGACTACGACAGTGCCAGCAAGCCATTTGGGACCATGTCCATAGTTGAGTACAAATACAGGGTCATTGACTTCAATATCGCCTGACAAATTTGCGCGATCATGGTATATGCTTTGCTGATGCCGCCTGCCCTCGACATGATCATGGAGATCAGGGTGGATTAGAGAGAGCCTTGTTTTGAGTGCCCTTTTCGTGAACAGTTCAGCAGGGGGATCCCCTGTGAGCGAGTGGGGTCTTGTGCAGTAGCTGAACGGGACTCGGGACAGGCGGGTCTGCGGGGAGCCTTCCGACACACGTTTCAAGCTTTGCTTGATGGTTTGGACTGCCCATTCTGCCTGGCCGTTAGATGCGGGCTTGAATGGGGCAGATGTGACGTGCTTGATCCTATTGCGGATCATGAATTCCTTGAATTCAGCGCTGGTGAAGCACAGTCCATTGTCGCTGACAAGGACATCAGGCAGGCCGTGTGTGGCAAACATGGCTCGTAGGCTCTTGATGGTGGCAGTGGACGTACTTACAGACATTATTACACACTCAATCCATTTTGAATAAGCATCCACAACAACCAAAAATGAGCACGTGCCTCATGGTGGATGGGTCGTGCACCTTCACCCCAGAGAAATTTCCGATGCCTGGCTCAAATAGGAACTTGCTCAAAACCTGGGCACATGAGGCGTCATCGATGGACAAAAGCATTCGGATGTCGTCCCAGTTCCAGCGGATTTTCCCAGCCAGCTTCTGCCGAACATTGGGCCATCTCCTGGTACAATCCATAGTGGTAATTCGTGCACCGCTCCATCATAGGAGACTTTTACTGCTGCACTGCCAATTACAGGGATCGGCTCTTTAGTGTAAGTTCTCAGCTTGGTATGAATAGGGCTCAACTTGGGCCTTTGTGCTTTGTTGCAACACAGCCTCTCGAAGGCCTTTTTGCTCATGATAGACTGACTCGCACCCGTGTCCAATTCCATGGATACTAGAATTCCGTTCAGTTCAACTTTTAACATGATCAGTGGACATTTCGTGGTGAATGTATGTACCCTGTGCACTTCTGCCTCCTCGAGGGGTTCGAGTCTCTGGTTCAGTTTGATCCGCCGTGGATCGGTCTTCCTCTGCAACGTGGTGGTTTGCAGAGTTTGCAGCTCGTCTGCACATTCGTTGGAGGTGTCCCATTGTTCCACAGCCTTTGCACGCATACTGTTTGAAGCGACATTGATGGGTTCGATGATCACCTCCGCAGCGCCAACAAGGTGTTAATTGCCGCACATTCACACTTGATGGCGGACTCTGAGTCATCTGAGGTCGTGCAGCTGCAGGTGTGTACGTTCTGCTATATGCATTCCTGCCTGAAAACAACCTTCCTTTGTGTACAGAACTTGCTGATGCATTTTTATACTGCGAAATATGTTTGGTGCTATCGCTGGTGGACATAAATGCCTGGGCTATCGTTATGGCTATCATGTTTGGTGTTTCAACGGTCAATAGTTTGTGAAGGATAACCTCATGGCCAATGTCAAGCACAATAAAGTCTCTTAGCATTTGCTCCAGGAATCCATCGAATTCACAATGTCCTGCAAGACGCCTTAGTTCAGCAATGTAGCTCGCCACTTCCTGGCTTTCAGACCGTTGACATGTATATAATCGATACCTTGCCACCAGAACGCTCTCCTTCGGATTTAGGTGCTCCCAGATCAGCGTACACAGTTCTTCATATGATTTGGTTGTTGGTTTCACCGGAGCAAGAAGATTCTTCATGAGACCATAGGTTGTTGCCCTGCAGATGGTGAGGAGGATCGCCCTTCATTTGACAGCGTTTTCATTCCCTTCCAGCTTGTTGACCACGAAGTATTGGTCGAGTCGCTCCATGAAGGCTTCCCAATCGTCACTTTCTGAGAATTTCTCCAGGATACCAACAGTTCTCTGCATTTTCACGTGATGGTTCATTATCTATTATTCATCACCAGTTGTTACATCTCAAATAAAGCAATGTGACTGAGTACTGTAGACTTGAGTAAGTGTGACCTTAGTCTCTTTATTCTGACTCCAGAGTGCTGGCACAGCATGGGAGGCCTGCATATATGCAGTGCTCCCAAGGGATGCTGGGATCCCTTAGGACGCCAACAGATGCACGCTCTGGTGGTGGTAGAAGGTGTTGCATACATAACAGGTTACATCTTTTTATTGTTTTGTTTAAGTGTTAGCTTGGCTCAGCAGTAACATTCTTGTATTTGAGTCAGAAAGTTGTTGGTTCAAGCATCACTGTATGATTTGAGTACATAATCTAGGCTAATACTTCAGTGCCTCACTGAGAGAGTACTGTATTGTTGGACGTGACAGTTTTTGGATGAGACATTAAACTGAAGCACTCTCTGCCTGTTCTGTTGGATAGATGTGAAGGATCCCACAATACTTTTTCAAGCAGCGCATTCTCCTGATATCTTGACCAATATTCATCCCTCAACAAACACCATCAAAACACCAAACATGAACTCGTCATCCATTGCTCTCTGTGAAACCTTGATTGCTGCATTTGCCTACAAAACAATAGTAACCACAATTCAGAAGTCATTTATTGGTTGAAAAGGACATGAAAAGGAAATAGATAAATGCAAGTTCTTTCTCTCATTCTTTCCAGTCAATGAAGAAAATAATCTGAATAAGCTTGCTTTATAGCCTAGAAATTACTGTTCACAATATTAGTGTACAAAAGCTTAACATGTTCATATGACAGTCCTGAACCCAATATGTAAAAATATGTTAATGGTTCCTTTAAAATAGTGAGTACAAAAATGTCATATGAATGTATTAAGCATTCATATGCTAATACCTGTATCGCAAATAGCAATTTCTAGACTTACACATTTATATTTTATATATTACACACATTATTAAATATATAATACACTAAATATATTACACACATGTCCAAGCATTGTTGAGATTAAACATTGCTTAGATTTCATTGAGAAATATTCAATTAAAGAACTTCTTTTGGAACTGTGCTTGTAATCTTAAAACTAGGTTTGAAACATTGTAGTCTGTTCAGATTTAACATCTTTATCTTGAGATTACTTTTGGCAATATTAGCAGTGAATGTTCACCATATTTGTATGACATTCCTCTCTCCGCTATTTTAACATAGGCACTAAGCCGTTTATTTTAAATGTGTTGATGCCTCTGCTAAAATGCCAGATGCTGGAATGTCACAGGGATATGTTAGTCATTCATTCACCAATAGCTTCTTGTAGCAGTAGAGCGTGTTACAAGGTAATGGAAGCTATATTGTGGTACCTTGGATATTTGACAGATCTTAATAGTTCCCAAGCAGGAACAAAACTATGAAATATCAGAATTATCCAAAAATCAACATGTGATTATAAATAACTTTAAAAACTATGATCCTTAAAGGAGTTCACAAGGCAGCTGGGAGGTGAGTGCTCTGAGCGGAGCATATTTAAAATAGAAATACTATCATTGCAGGGACAATGTTACTGACAGTGATTAATGAGCTTGATAGATGTTTTCTTTGCTGTTTTAGAAGTATCATCTGGTACTGTTCACTGTAATTTTACATTTGGTTGTGGAAATCACAGTATTATAAGCATGAATAATGTAGGCATACGTTTTCATTAAGTTTCACAGATAAGATTGTATTTGTCAAGCATCCAGTTTCTTCAGTAGGCATTTTCTACTGATTTTGTTGCTGTCTGTTCCATTATCAGATAGAATCTACCCTATGGGTACATCCTGTTGACTCACTAGTTAAATGCATTGTTCAATGTGCACCTAATCCATATACATCCAATAAGTACCAAGATCATTCTCTGGTCTAAGCTGAGTTGACTGATCTCGGTAGAGACAATGATAGAGAGACTGTAATTGACCACACTGACAGGTAGGGCTCCCACTCCTGATCACTATTCAACAACTCTGTTGCAAAGTGTTGACAGTGGTCATTGAGGGGCAGGGGTGAAAGCCTTCCTCTAGGTGCTCTGTGTAAGCAAATCGTAAACCAGTTATAAAGAACAGATTTATTATTTTACAGGTAGAGCACAGAGGAAATCATATCATATGCCCCGCCCCCCCACCCTGCCCTTCCAAACCAGTGATGGCAAGCTTGTGTTAGCTCTCATAGTAGAATAGCTTGTTAACACTCACTCTCTGGGCTAATGCATAAAGAAAAGTCACTTGGACAAGATTCTGGAAAATAGCTGGTGTCTGTACCCCACCATGAGTCCAGGCCTACATGAGAAGGAGAAATTTGGAGGGAAAAAACCTGCTCCGGTCTTGTGCCTTGTGGGTGAATCTATGCAATTTCCAAAATAGTGTATTAAATTGTAATGCTATACCTGCAGTGTCTAACAAAGACATTAAGGGGGAAGAACTCAGTACCTTAGCGTCTCCCGTTAGTGCCAGAAGATGGCATTAATGGGGCACTGATGCAGCTTGCCACGGCAGGCGAATCCAGCGACATACAGCAAATCAGTGACCCCCATCGTGTCACTGGTATGAGGTACCACCGGGGGCATCAATGCCAGGCAGATCTCACTGGCCGCCCAATCTGGAAAATTAATTTACTTAACCTTAGCGCCTCGACCAGACAGCGACAGGGAGAGCTGGCGTGCAGCTCCAGGAAGCCGACTCCAGCGACATTATTTAGAGGCATCAGCATTAATCACTCCCTGCTATCAGGGCAGGTTAGGTTCAGTGGCTTGTTGTCAGGTTCACCCACTAGAGCAGTTCCGATGAGTAATTTCAAGCTTCCTTTGTACCAGTAGTCTTCTGGCAACCACAAAGTAACTACATTTATGTTCAAAGATTCAAACTGCTACACTTGGTAACATTAATGGGGGATGTACTGGCATGCCACCTTGACCTCCAGGATCTACAGCAGAGGGAGCATAGGCAGCAAGAAATACCGGAACATGTGCGCAGAGGGATGGGGAAGAGACATCCGGGCTCACACCAGGAAGCCTTACCCTCCGAGGGTATTCCGCTAGCACTTCTCCTCCCTTCAATTAAGCGAAGAGCAGTGTATTAATTGGCTCTGCATCACCAATGTGATGGTCACAGAACTCTGCAACCTCCTCCAAACAGACCTCCAGCCTCACACCAGGATGGCTTAAACCCCAGATCTCTTTTGCTCACCACATCCCCATCATACCTTTCCTGTGACATGCCATATCACAGCATCCTCCTGGGCAGAGGTAAAATGAGAAAGACCACAAAATATTGGAAACTCCATTAATAAATTTATGCATTCATATTTCACATTCATTCTAATAACTAATGACCCTTGTACCTGCCATGGTTGAATAGCTGTCATTGTGTGAGATATGGTAGGTCAAGATTGTTGGTTGGTGGGGGTCTGGTGCATTGTTTCCCGTTTCCCCTTCCCCGTTTCCCGTTTCCCGTTTCCCGTTTCCCCTTCCCCCTTCCCCCTTCCCCTCCCTTCCCTTCCCTTCCCCTAGCAGCTGCACAGCCAACAGTGCTGAGACTGGGTGCTGCTGTATCAATGAACCTCTCCTTTAAGTGCTGGAAAAAGCCTATGGCAATGATGAGTTGAAATTGGACTGCACCCAATATTGGTCCACCCTTTAAGTATAACGTCAATGAGCTAGACCGTTAAGACTTGAATTAGCACTCCAATCATTGCTTTGAGCAATGAGAATGAATTTTGCATGCAATCTAAAGCATTAGCACCTGGTGCTAAATCTCAAATGTTTCTAATGACACCGCCTATTCCTGGGCTATAATGAATTTCCAGCTCTTAAACATTTACAAGTACTGCATGTATTTACACAGTATCTACACTTACTGCTTACACCAAATGAGAATTTAACCATTAGATTTATTTGATTTAACCAAAACATCGAAGATGGGTCAGTTACCAAATTACATCTGTAATTACTGCAAAGAAAGAAAGCTTGACTATCAGTTCCTATAATGCCCATAGTATGATGGAATAATGCCCCAGGATAATTATAGGTCTACTAATGGTACACTAGCGGTTATGATACTGTACTAGTAACCCAGAATATTGTGAGTCCATAGCAAATTGTGAAATTGAATTCAAGAAATCTGGCAATGTGTGGTATGGTTGGTGAAGTTTATTCAGATTTGCACTAATCTAACTCGCAATCGTACTTCTATTACCATTATTGGGAACTTGTCAACATGAAGCGGTTTTAACTGCATCAACACAAACACTGCACAGTAAATTGGGTGTAAGTTCACCCAAAGCAATAGGTGCAAGGCCAGTTGCAGAAACAAATTTCACAGACCTACAGTTTTACGTCGCAATGGTATAACCGCAAACTGAGGCAAAGACAAGGTTTAAAGACTGGAAGCTTTTTAAACTGAATTTCAAATCTTTTCAATGATAACAGAGAGCCAACAGAACAGTCAACTCTTGGCTAACATTAACTTTAATTGGTGGTTGATCCATATGGAGCAGACGGTCAAATCCCAGTCTGTGTTGAATCAGTTGATCTCAGCCAAGACTTCATAATTAGCCTCAGCATTACAGGAGGGAAAATCAGCCAGGGTTTCTGCTACTGATCACTTTCTGGTGAACTCTGCTGCAAGTTCATAATGTGGATGCCAGTTGAGGACAAGACCATGCCTGCCAACATACAGGCTAAGACTTTCCATTGAAGTTACATAGACATGAAAGGGAAATTTTTCAAGAACTGCTTTTCTGGCTCCCTATTTGCCCTTGGCACTAATGGGATTTTCTGATGGAATTAAAGGGGCAGTAAAATATGTTCAAATATGGGTAGGTGTACTCAAAGAGCAATAATGGAAACACATCATCAAACATACTTCCTGTAATTTACGCCCTCACCACAGTGGATATTAGGAATACTGGTGCATTCCTGGATTGCTTGGACTGGCAAGGGGAGGCTTTTAAACCAGAAAGGGTGACCACAGACTATGATTGTAGGGAAAATGCTTGCTAAGTTTAATGTGGGTGGGGGTGAATCATCTTGAGCCCAGCTCCCGCTGTGGCAGGAATCCCACCAGGATTCCACTTAACATATGTTAATTACCTTGAACCCAGAAAATCGACTCGGACCAGAAAGGGGCCATTGGGATGGGCTGAACACCTGCCTCACTGAAACTACAGCGGGATCTCACCAAAACTTCAGTGTTTAGGCTCATACATGATGAAGAACAGCTACTTGGAGATAATGCTGGAGAGTAGTCCGTGCCTGAGGGCATATGCCTTCAGTATGAATCAGTGGGGCAGATTACCGTTTTCACTGCCTGGGCTGATCGCTGCCCATTATAGAAGCTGCCTGATTTTCATTAAATTGGAAGCTCAGACGGCTGCCATCTTGGCTCCAATATTGACAGAGGCCTCCAACGTGTCACAGCAGTCTTGCACTGTGTTCTCACGCGGAACCATCGGAGTGCTGGGGTGCTGTCCCAGGAGAGTGGCCTTGTTTCCATGAGAGAGGCAGCGGCTATTCTCTCTCAGGATGACCACATACCTGCTCTACTGCCAGCCATTCCACCAGGGCCCTTGTCAGTACCACACAGCCAGCCAGACCATGCTGAATGGTGCAGTCTGCAGCCGGGCTCTGTAGACCTAGAGCTGCTCGAGTGTTCTCACTGGAAGCTTAGCAGCCTTTCACCTCCCAAGCTGTAGCCACTGAGGAAACACCTCATAGGATTACTAAGATGGGGAATGGAGTTTGCAAGATATGCACTAAAAGCTGGCACAAGGGTGATTCTTAATTATTTCTGTTAACTATGAGAAATGTAATTGAGTTGATTTGATAAATTTGTTTTTTGTTCTGGATTTGATGTTGGTGTTTATTTTTGTAGTGAGGTGAAGTTAAGACCCGTTAGTCTGGACTGAAGAAAACAATTGGATGGTGGATGGTGGTAAGCACTGTGGAACTGTTGGTATATTGGGGACAAGAGGCCAGATTTAGGTGAATTGATTCTCGAGGACCTTGTCTCTAGGAGCTCTGGCAGCTAGGGGCACTGGTGGTTGCTGCCGCCCCTCTTCCTTGTGGAGCATGCAGCACATGGCCACAAATCTGAACATCCAGTCAGGGGTAAAGCTCCTCCCAACTGGTCCAGGCAGTGGAAGTGTTGCTTGAGCACGTCAACTGTTAGCTCGCTCACGTTTCTTGTGACTCTCATTGTGTGCCAACTCGTGACAGGAATCATGAACCATGTCCGGACGGGATATCCCTTAGAGAATCATAGAAAGGTTACAGCACAGAAGGAGGCCATTCAGCCCATACCGGCTCTCTGCAAGAGCACTTCAGCTAGTCCCACTCCCCCGTCCTTTCCCCGATGCCCTGCAATTTTTTTTACCCAGGTACTTATCCAGTTCCCTTTTGAAAGCAACGATTGAATCTGCCTCCACCACCCTTTCAGGCAGTGCGTTCCAGACCATAACCACTCGCTGTGTAAAAAAGTTTTTCCTCATGTCGTCTTTGGTTCTTCTGCCAATCACCATAAATCTGGTTCTCGACCCTTCCGTCAATGGGAACAGTTTCTCTCTATCCACTCTGTCTTGACGCCTCATTTTGAACACCTCCATCAAGTCTCCTCTCAACCTTCTCTACTCTATGGAAAACAACCCCAGCTTCTCCAGTCCATCCACGTAACTGAAGTCCCTCATCCCTGGAAACATTCTTGTAAATCTTTTCTGCACCTTCTCTAAGGCCTCTATCTATGAAGCCGAGGATGCCATATGCATTTTTAACTGCTTTCTCAACCTGCCCTGCCACCTTCAATGATTTGTGCACATATAGCCCCAGGTCTCTGTTCATGCACCCCCTTTACAATTGTACCCTTTAGTTTATATTGCCTCTCCTCGTTCTTCCTACTAATATGTATCACTTCTCACTTTTCTGCGTTAAAATTCATCTGCCATGTGTCCACCCATTCTACCAGCCTATCTATGTCCTCTTGAAGGCTTGGGGCCTGAACTTGGTGGAAGCTAAGTTCCACCCAAGTGCCGCCCAAAGGACCGGCGAGATACCTGACGGTACTTTGGGCGGGAGTTTCGTAAAAAAAGTCCTTGAAAGACCGTCCAGCGACAAAAAAGGGACTTACGCCGTGAATCTGGGCAGCAGCGGGTGAGAGCTCCCAATCTTGGCAGCAAATGCCACCCTCGCCAAAGTGCCACCGAGGATTGAGTCGGGCCCAGGGAGGGGGGAGCACATAAAAATAAAAATTTACACAAAAAATAAAACCACTGGAAGACTTTCAGGGGACCCCATCCACATAAATCGCTGAAAAAATAAATAAAAGAATTTCACTAACTTTTTTTGCAGGTCTTCAAACTTATCGTTGGGGTTAGACATGCCTCCGCGCGGCGGTCCTTCCCCCTGCTGCCGCCGACTCCTACCTGGAGGAATCTGCCAGTTCGGCGGGCGGGAGGACACTTACGCACCTTGCGCGCTAGCAGCCGTCAGCGAGTGGTTCCCAGCGGTCCTCCCCTCCCGCCGGCAGGAGGCCTAGTAGAAACTGGGACTGAGGGGAGACCGCCCAAAAAACTCGGCGGCAGCTGACGGCAGCGGGCAGTAAGGCCACCAAGTTCCGGCCCATGAAGTCTATCACTCTCATCCTCACTGTTCACTATACTTACAAGTTTTGTATCTTCTGCAAATTTTGAAATTGTGCCCTATACACCCAAGTCTAAGTCATCAATATATATCAAGAAAAGCAGTGGTCCTAGTACCGACCCCTTGGGAACACCACTTTATACCTTCCTCCAGTCCGAAAAATAACCGTTCATCACTACTCGCTGTTTCCTGTCACTTAGCCAATTTCATACTCATGCTGCCACTGTCCCTTTTATTCAATGGGCTTCAACTTTGCTGACAAATTTATTATGTGACACTTTATCAAATGTCTTTTGGAAGTCCATGTACACCACATCAACTGCATCGCCCTCATCAACCCTCTGTGTTACCTCATCAAAAAACTCAATCAAGTTTGTTAAACACAATTTGCCTTTGACAAATCTGTTCTGGCTTTCTGTAATTCTGTAGTCGAGCCCAGCAGCCAGCCTGTAACTTGCTGGCCTCGTTGGAATAAAGGCTATACAGAGGACTGACGTAGGATGAAGGAGTCAAAACTGCTGCCAGGATATCAGGCACAGACCTGCATGATGCGCTGCCTATGGTCTCAAACCAGTTGGACACTGAGTCAGTGGAATCCCTTATGATTGATAAAGATGCCAGGTTGGTGATAGGGTGCATGTAATGCAATGTGTGTGCAATCTATGGCATCTTGCATCCTGGGGAAGCTTGCCATATGGGCAAAGCCGAGAGCTTTCCCGACTTGCTTTGCTCCATCCATTGGGAACAAGATGTATGTGTTCCTCCTGTTGTAGGGAGCCTCAGTAGCCTGCCTAATTTATTGGTGTACCGCAAACTGGGAGCTGTCGCCGATGTCGCTTGTTGCAGCCTGGCAAGATGCCAAAACATAGAAGTTGAGGGCCATCGTGACCGTGAAAGCTGCAGGCAGTGCTGTCCACCCTCTGATGCGAAGCTCGAGTTGTGACTCCAATAGGTGACATAGTTCGGTGACAGCATCCTTGGTCAAGCAAAGACACCTGCGACATTGCTCCTGAATAAAATTGAGGTAAAAAAAGTGACCCTGTCTCTGTGCTGCACATATGGCCTCCTGCACAGTGCCCACCTCCCTCTTCTGGTAGTTGCTACTTCTCTATAGTATCTTCCTTGCTGCTCTCCCTCGTTCTCCAGCCCCAAGGGCAGCCGATGAGACTACCCACGCTGCAATCAAACCATCTGTGAGGCAGCCAACAACAGTGCAACATCAGCAATTCTTGTTCTGTCCAGGCAAAGTGAACTTTACAGAGTGATAAACACACCAAGAGGTGCCTAGAAGTCAACTAGTAGCCTGAACTGACAAACCAGTACCTGAGCTGCAAGTATTGCATGATCCCTTTAAATATCACTGGTGAGGTGTCCTTACTGTCAGCAATCACCATGTGTTGCTGTGCGAGTTCAGTACGTGGCGGGTAATGCACTGGGGCAAACCAATATTGAAAAGGGGTCCTGTACGAAGTGCAGGATCCTAATTTAAATAAAAGATTCTGCCCTTTTCATACTCTGGACGGTGCTCCTGCCACCAACGCATCCACCTTCACCAATATGGTAACCACCGCACTTCCGGCTGTAAATATGCGCGTGTATCCTGCCTACCATATTGGGGCTTTAGTAGGCCGTTTAGGACCCGACAAAGGGTGCTGTGTGACCAGATTTTTAGGCCAGTATTTTGAACCTACTGTGCCTCGTTGTCTAATTCATACTGCCTGCAAATGGTTTCTGTAAACACACTAAAACATTTTACTTCACATGCCTAATCTAAATATTCATCAGGAAACTGAATACAAAAGCTGTTTTAGACCATTCCTTCATGTATTGTTCAAACATTTCAAGCAAACCCTTCAGGTAAGCTTTTCTAGAACTAGCTTCTTTTTATAGGGTTCTTGTGATTGCCATGAAGAATCAATCAAAATAAAGTCAACCTTATGTGACATTTTAGAAGGTTGGCTGTAAAATTGGATAGATCACAACATAAACGATCCTACATTTTGACTTGCTGTTATTAATTTGATTGAAACCAGCTCAAATGAAACACCATGAGATTTTGATGAAATACTTTTTACCAAGTTTTTCTTCAATAGGAACATAGGCATTGAGTATGTTCCACTATTCAATCAGATCATGACTCATCTGTACCTTAATTCCATATTCCCATCTTTGTTCAATATCCCTTGATATCCTTGCCTAACAAAAATCTATCAATCTCAGTCTTGAAAATTTCAAATGACCCAGCATCCAAAGCCGTTTGTGGAAGAGAATTCCAGATTTTCACAACTCTTTGTGTGGAAAAAGTGCTTCCTGGTTTCACTCCTAAATGGCCTAGTTCTAATTTAAAGAGTATGGGATTGGGGGCGGGGGGGGGGGGGGGGGGGGGAATTCGGGTACTTTGCATCACCCGTGCCCGCATGGGACGCTGACGGGGCGCAAATGAGTTTTTGCCCAGGCGCAGCAAAAACAGCGCCTCCCTCTAAATTGGGTGTGGGGTTTACGGCGGCGCTAACAGGTAGCGCCCAGTTCGGCTGTGCCTGGCAATGATGACATCATCGCCGTGCGCGGGGCCCCGTTACCGTCCCGGAGGCTAAATTCGGTTGCGCCCACCGACGTATCAACTGGCTCTGACAACGATAGCTTCAGCTGTCGAGTTTCAGTTGGGAGTCGGCTGGAGGAGTGCTAGTTAAAGTCGCCATCTTTGGAAAAAATTTTAATCGGCCATTACTGTTTGCAGCTTACTAAAACTTGACAGATAGGCTGTTTGACAGATTTGAGCAATTTTCAGTTGAAGGTTCTTAAAAATTCTTGTCTTTCATGTATGACAAATTTGAAACAACAACATTTATATTGTTTCATGGGGGTTGTGTTGGCACTCGACCTCCTGCTCCGACATTACCGTCAGAGGGAACTTAGGCAGAAAGAAAGGCGGGGAGAATGACAGCAAAATGTGGCCAGAGGGAGGAAGTCAAACAGGCTGTTAACAGGAAACCTTACCCCCTCCACCCCCCACCCCCCCGCCCCCCAGGTTATTCGGCAGCAGTTCTCATACATCAATTTCACTGAGGAATAGTGTGTTCGAAGGCTGCGCTTCAGCAAGGATGTGGTCACAGAGCTCTGCCATCTCCTGCAAACAGACCTCAAGCCTCAGACCAGAGTGAGGACGGCTCGCTCAGTCGCAGTCAAGGTCACCATCGAGCTCAATTTCTACATCAGTGGATCCTTCCAGTGTGCAACAGGAGACATCTCCAACATCTCACAGTTTGCCATTCATTGCTCCATCCGCGAGGTCACAGAAGCTCTGTACAAAAGGATAAGGGAATACATTTCCTTCCCCATGACCAGAGAGAAGCAACTGGAGCATGCATGTGGCTTTGCCAGGATAGCGGGCTTCCCCATGGTGCAAGACGCCATTGACATTGCTTTGCGGGCACTGCATCACAATCCTGAGGTATTCCGTAACCGCAAAGGCTACCACTCACTGAATGTGGTCGCACACCAGTTGCACACACGCCGAATCCTCACCGTCAATGCCCGCTATTCTGGCAGCAGCCACGATGCATTCATGCTGCGCCAGACCGGTATGCCAGCTCTCTGCCAGCCACCACATGAAGCTCATGGATGTCAGCTTGAAGACAAGGGCTAGCTGCTCCCCACCTGGCTTATGACTCCTCTCCGCAACCCCAACACTTCTGCCCAGCACTCATGTAATGAGAGCCATACTGCCACCAGGAACATCATTGAGCAGACCATCGGCATGCTCAAGCAATGGCTCTGCTGCGATCAGGGCTCGGGAGGAGCCCTCCAGTACTCGGCTGAGCGGGTGTCCCTTTTCGTCATTGTCTGCTACATGCTGCACAACATGGCCATCATGAGGACGCAGCCATTGCCACCAGACATAGTTCCATCTCGTCAGGAGGAAGAGGATGAGCAAGAGGAGGAGGAGGAGCAGGAGCAGCAACACCAGTGACGGAGAAGACAGCCACTCAATCGCGATTCTGCACGGGCGATCCACAACCATCTCATCAGACTTCAGTTCCAGTGAATTCCATCCCACTTCCTGGTTCCTCAGCACATCTATTTCCCCTTCCATACCACAGCCCTAAACTGACATGAGAGACACCACTAAAGATGAAACATTCCAATTAAAATTTATGTCATAGAAACATAGAAAATAGGTGCAGGAGTAGGCCATTCAGCCCTTCGAACCTACACCAACATTCAATATGATCATGGCTGATCATGCAACTTCAGTACCGCATTCCTGCTTTCTCTCCATACCCCTTGATCCCTTTAGCCGCAAGGTTCGCATCTAACTCCCTTTTGAATATATCTCACAAACTGGCCTCAATAACTTTTTGTGGTAGAGAATTCCATAGGTTCACAATTCTCTGAGTGAAAAAGTTTCTCCTCATCTCGGTCCTAAATGGCTTACCCCTTATCCTTAGACTGTGACCCCTGGTTCTGGACTTCCCCAACATCGGGAGCATTCTTCCTGCATCTAACCTGTCCAGTCCCGTCAGAATTTTATATGTTTCTATGAGATCACCTCTCATTCTTCCAAATTCCAGTGAATATAAGCCTAGTCGATCCAATCTTTCTTCATATGTCAGTCCTGCCATCCCGGGAATCAGTCTGGTGAACCTTCGCTGCACTCCCTCAATAGTAAGAATATCCTTCCTCAGATTAGGAGACCAAAACTGTACACAATATTCAAGGTGTGGCCTCACCAAGATCCTGTACAACTGCAGTAAGACTTCCCTGCTCCTATACTCAAATCCTCTCGCTATGAAGGCCAACATGATATTTGCCTTCTTCACCGCCTGCTGTACCTGCATGCCAACTTTCAATGTCTGATGTACCATGACACCCAGGTCTCATTGTACCTCCCCTTTTCCTAATCTGTCACCATTCAGATAATATTCTGCCTTCCTGTTTTTGCCACGAAAGTGGATAACCTCACATTTATCTACATTATACTGCATCTGCCATGCATTTGCCCACTCACCTAACCCTGCAGCCTTTTAGCATCCTCCTCACAGCTTAAGAGTCATCCACAAACTTGGAGATATTACATTCAATTCCTTCGTCTAAATCATTGATGTATATTGTAAATAGCTGGAGTCCCAGCACTGAACTCTGCGGTACCCCACTAGTCACTGCCTGCCATTCTGAAAAGGACCCATTATAACATTTAAGAGTATCATAAAAAACAAATATATTTATCAATCACCCTTTTGCAATTCCTTATATCCCCTCTGAACACGCGGTTTAACTATTATACAGCTCCACCTGTGTGTCCCCTGTGGCTACAGCATGGCTGGAGGAAAGCTGCAGTGTGTCAGGGCCAGAGACTACAGACAGCTTTGCAGGCTGCCCTCAACCTTGAAGGCTCAGCTGTAGACTGCACCATCTCAGGCTGGGCGGCAGCAGTCTGGGCTGGCTGGGTAGTGGGCAGTGACAAGTGCAATGGTGGGGTGGCAGTGGTGGGATCAGGAATGCTGTCATCCTGAGAGAGGACAGCAGGTTCCTGCTCCACTGACCCATGGCCACTCCTCTGGAGCACAGATTGGTTACATGCTGTGACATCGTGAGATCACCAGTTGACTGCGGTGGACCCATCAACAATGGCAGCAGTCAGAGCATGCGTGGCATCTAGCTGAGACTGCATGTGTTCAGTCTGAGACTTGATGCCAGTAGTCATTGACTGCATGACAGCACTAAGACCACGCGTGGCATCCAGCTGAAACTGCATGAGAACAGTCTGAGCTTCGCAGCCACCAACCATTGTTTGCATTACAGCATTAAGATGTTGCATTGCTTCTGCCTGTTATGCAATGGAAGCTGCCACATCACTCATGACATGTGTCATGAGGTCTAGATCATTACGGTCTCTCTGGGAGTCCACCAAATTGCAAACTGGAAATGATGGGCTCCATGGTGTGCACAGAGCTCTGTGCAATGTTGGAGGTGGAGTCCTCCAAGCTCCTTACCATTGCCGAGAGGCTCTCAGGCATCCTTGCCATTGCACTTATCATGTCGGAGTGCACAGCATCATGGAAATTTACAGTACGGAAGGAGGCCATTTCGGCACATCGTGTCCGTGCCGGCCGACCAAGAGCTATCCAGTCTAATCCCACTTTCCAGTTCTTGGTCCGTGGCTCTTTAGGTTACAGCACTATGGCCCCAAGTTTCCACACGCGGCAAAACAGGCGCCCCTCCGAGCTGGGTGCCCGTTTTTCGCGACGTAAACGGCGCCTGAAAAAAAAAGCGCTATTCTCGAGCGCTTTGCAGCTCGATGACAGCTTGGCGCGGCGCCCAGGGGGCGGAGCCTACCACTCACGCCGATTTTGTAAATAGGAGGGGGCGGGCACCATTTAAATGAGTTTTTTTCATGCCGGCAACCCTGCGCATGCGCGTTGGAGCGTTCGCGCACGCGCAGTGTGAAGGAAACATTGGCACTTGGCCATTTTTGTAGTTCTTTGTAACTGTTCAATTTTTAACATTTTTTAATAAAACCACATTGCCCTTCCATGATCAGCACTGAGGCTTCTTGCAGCAGTGAGAAGGCTGCAGGAAGTCTCAGAAGTTAAGGCAGCCGTTTCCCGACGGGCCCGACCGACGGCAGGGGGTCCTCCCCCCTGCCGTCGGGAATGGCTGCCTCAACTTCTGAGGCTTCCTGCAGCCTTCTCACTGCCTCCCCCCCGCTGCCGTCGGTCGGGCCCTCGCTGCCTCCTCCCCCCCCCCGCCATCGGGAACGGCTGCCTCCTCCCTGCCTCCCCCCTGCTGCCGTTGGTCGGGCCCTCACTGCCTCCTCCCCTCCCCCTGCCATCGGGAACAGCTGCCTCCTCACTGCCTCCCCCCCGCTGCCATCGGTCGGGCCCTCACTGCCTCCTCCCCCCCCTGCCATCGGGAACGGCTGCCTCCTCACTGCCTCCCCCCGCCCTGCCGTCGGGAACGGCTGCCTCAACTTGTGAGGCTTCCTGCAGCCTTCTCCCTGCCTGAAGCACTTTCACACAGGTAGGTACATGGTTTATTTAATCTTTTCTTTGCTTATAAATTTTTATTCAGGTTGGAATTATTTGTATAATATTTGTATAAGTATAACTAAGGAATTATTGTAGAATGTAATGACTTCCCTCCCCCCCCCCCCCCACCCCACCCCCCACCTCGTTCCGGACACCTAATTTGTAACCTGCGCCTGATTTTTTAATGTGTAGACAAGGTTTTTTCAGGCCGACAAAAATCTTCACTTGCTCCATTCTAAGTTTGTTTGGAGTACGTCTTCACTGTGGAAACTTTCAAATCAGGCGTCAGTGGCTGGACACGCCCCCTTTTGAAAAAAAAATTCTGTTCAAAAGTGAAACTGTTCTACATGACTAGAACTGCAGAAAACTTAAATGTGGAGAATTGCGATTTCTAAGATACTCCGTTCTCCACCAGTTGCTCCTAAAAATCAGGAGCAAATCATGTGGAAACTTGGGGCCATAGAAGTGCATATCAAGGTATCTTTTAAATGTGGTGAGGGTTTCTGCCTCTACCACCCTTTCAGGCAGTGAGTTCCAGACCCCCACCACCCTTTGGGTGAAGACATTTTCCCACATATCTCCTCTAAACCTCCCCCCAATTACTTTAAATCTATGCCCTTGGTTGTTGACCCCTCTGCCAAGGGAAACAGGTCCTTCTTATCCACTCTATCCAGGCCCCTCATAATTTTATACACCTCAATCAGGTCTCCCCTCAGCCTCTGCTGTTCCAAAGAAACAGACCCAGCATCTCCAATCTTTTCTCATAGGCAAAATTCTCCAGTTCAGGCAACATTCTTGTAAATCTCCTCTGCGCCCTTTCCAGTGCAATCACATCTTTCCTGTAATGTGGTGACCAGAACTGCAAATAGTACTCCAGCCGCGGCCTAACCAGTGTTTTATACAATTCAAGCATAACCTTGTATTCCAAGCCTCGACTTATAAAGGCAAGTATTCCATATGCCTTCTTAACCACCTTATCTACTTGGCCTGCTATCTTCAGGGATCTGTGGACCTGCATTCCAAAGTCCCTTTGTTCCTCTACAATTTTCAGTGTCCTTATATTTAATATGTATTCCCTTGCCTTGTTAGCCCTCCCCAAATGCATTCACACTTATCCAGATTGAATTACGTTTGCCACTGTTCTGCACACTTGACCAGTACATTTATATCTTCCTACAGTCCGCAGCTTTCTTCTTCATTATCAACCACACAGCCTATTTTAGTGTCATCTGCAAACTTCTTAATCATGCCACCAACATTTAAGTCCAAGTCATTGATATATACTACAAAAAGCAATGGACCCAACAATGAGCCCTGCGGAACCCCACTGGATACAGTCTTCCAGTCACAAAAACCCTCATCAACCATTACCCTTTGCTTCCTGCCTCTGAGACAATTTTGGATCCAACTTGTCACTTTCCCTGGATCCCATGGGCTATTACTTTCGTGACTATTCTGCCATGTGGGACCTTATCAAAAGCTTTGCTAAAATCCATATACATTACATCATATGCACTGCCCTCATCGACCTTCCTGGTTACCTCCTCGAAAAATTCAATCAAGTTAGTCAAACCTTCCCTTGACAAATCCATGCTGACTGTCCTTGATTAATCCATGTCTTTCCAAATGAAGATTTATCCTATCCCTCAGGATTTTTTCCAATAATTTTTCCACCACCGAGGTTAAGCTGACTGGCCTGTAATTACTCGGTCTATCCCTTTCTGCCTTTTTAAACAAAGGTACAACATTAGCAGTCCTCCAGTCCTCTGGCACCGCACCTGTAGCCAGAGAGGATTGGAAAATGATGGTCAGAGCCTCTGCTATTTCCTCTTTTGCTTCTCTTAACAGCCTGGGATACATTTCATCCGGGCCTGGGGATTTATCCACTTTCAAAGCTGTTAAGCCCCTTAATACTTTCTCTCTCACTATGTTTATCTCCTCTAATATTTCACACTCCTCCACCCTCATTGCAAAGTCTGCATCACCCCTCTCTTTTGTGAAAACAGATGCAAAGTATTCATTAAGAATCCTACCCACGTCTTCCACCTTCACACACAGATTTTCTTTATGGTCTCTAATAGGCCCCACTCTTTCTCTAGTTATCCTCTTGCTCTTAATGTATTTATAAAATATCTTTGGGTTTTCCCTGATTTTACTTGCCAACATTCTTTCATGCTCTCTTTTTGTTTTCCGGATATATATTTTATTTGCATCCATCACCCTTTTTGTGAGAGCCTCCTCATCGAGGTCCTCATCTGAGTCCTGTGCAGCAGAACTCGCGCATGAATTCTCCCTCCGGAGAGCTGGCTCCCGAGGTAAGGAGGGACATTAGCCTGGATGATGTAGAATCGGTATGGGTGGAGCTGCGGAATACCAAAGGGCAGAAAATACTAGTGGGAGTTGTGTACAGACCACCAAACAGTAGTAGTGAGGTTGGGGACAGCATCAAACAAGAAATAAGGGATGTGTGCAATAAAGATACAGCAGTTATCATGGGCAACTTTAATCTACATATAGATTGGGCGAACCAAACTGGCAGCAATGCGGTGGAGGAGGATTTCCTGGAGTGTATTGGGGATGGTTTTCTGGACCAATATGTCGAGGGACCAACAAGAGCTGGCCATCCTAGACTGGGTGATGTGTAATGAGAAAGGACTAATTAGCAATCTTGTTGTGCGAGGCCCCTTGGGGAAGAGTGACCATAACATGGTAGAATTCTTTATTAAGATGGAGAGTGACACAGTTAATTTGGAAACTAGGGTCCTGAACTTAAGGAAAGGTAACTTTGACGGTATGAGGTGTGAATTGGCTAGAATAGACTGGCAAAGGATACTTAAAGGGTTGATGGTGGATAAACAATGGCAAACATTTAAAGATCACATGGATGAACTTCAGCAATTGTACATCCCTGTCTGGAGTAAAAATAAAACGGGGAAGGTGGCTCAACCGTGGCTAACAAGGGAAATTAAGGATAGTGTTAAATCCAAGGAAGAGGCATATAAATTGGCTAGAAAAAGTAACAAACCTGAGGACTGGGAGAAATTTAGAATTCAATAGAGGAAGACTAAGGGTTTAATTAAGAGGGAGGAAATAGAGTAAGAGAGGAAGCTTGCAGGGAACATAAAAACTGACTGCAAAATATGTGAACAGAAAAAGATTAGTGAAAACAAACGTAGGTCCCTTGCAGTCGGATTCAGGTGAATTTATAATGGGGAACAAAGAAATGGCAGACCAATTGAATAAATACTTCGGTTCTGTCTTCATGAAGGAAGACACAAATAACCTTCCGAATGTACTAGGGGACAGTGGGTCTAGTGAGAAGGAGGAACTGAAGGATATCCTTATTAGGCAGGAAATAGTGTTGGGGAAATTGATGGGATTGAAGGCCGATAAATCCCCGGGGCCTGATAGTCTGCATCGCAGAGTACTGAAGGAAGTGGCCCTAGAAATAGTGAATGCATTGGTGATCATTTTCCAACAGTCTATCGACTCTGGATCAGTTCCTATGGACTGGAGGGTAGCTAATGTAACACCACTTTTTTAAAAAGGAGGGAGAGAGAAAACGGGTAATTATAGACCGGTTAGCCTGACATCAGTAGTGGGGAAAATGTTGGAATCAATCATTAAGGGTGAAATAGCAATGCATTTGGAAAGCAGTGACAGGATCAGTCCAAGTCAGCATGGATTTATGAAAGGGAAATCATGCTTTAGGAATCTTCTGTAATTTTTTGAGGATGTAACTAGCAGAACCAGTGGATGTGGTGTATGTCATGTTTGTAACCTGCACGCAACTGTAACCTTTATGTAACAACACTCTACACTGTATACACCTGAGTAATGCACACTTTGACCACAAGGGGTGAACTTGTGGGAGACTCTCCTCACTTGGTCATCCAGGTATATAAAGGGAGGTCCCATGGAGGGTCATCACTTCTTGGTCCTGGGAATAAAGGTTCAAGTCACCTTGACTGCAGTACACACCTCGTGTGATTCTATAGCAGGGTGTAAGGACACTACATTTGGCGACGAGAAACGGGAATCAACAACCCAAAAGGATGGCCACCAGTAGCACAGAGGAGCAGTGCTGTGTCGGTGAGGACTGGGACAATTTCATTGAGAGGCTCCAGCAGAGCTTTGTCACGAAGGACTGGCTGGGAGAGGAAGTGGCTGGCAAGCGGCGGGCACATCTACTGACCAGTTGTGGATCCAAGATGTATGCGCTGATGAAAGACCTGCTCGCACCCGAGAAGCCGGCGGACAAGTCCTTTGAAGAGCTCAGCACTCTGATCGGTGAGCATCTCAAACCGGTGAGCAGTATACACATGGCCTGGCACCGGTTCTATACACACCGGCGTCGGGAGGGACAAAGCATATCGGACTTCGTTGCGGACCTTCGGCGTTTGGCCAGCCTCTAAGTTCACAAACGCCTGCAGGGGGGAGATGTTAAGGGATTTCTTCATTGAGGGCATTGGTCATGCCGGGATTTTCAGGAAGCTTATTGAGAGCAAGGACTTGGCTTTGGAAAGGGCAACATTGATAGCTCAGACCTTCATGGCAGGGGAAGAGGAGACCAAGATAATTTACGTGCGCAGCCCTGTTTCCAACGTGGCGATGGACCAGGGAGTTAACATTGTTATTGTTAACGAGACTCAGAACCCCGCAGGCAGGCAAGGGCAATTCGACACCGCCCAGGCAGCAACAGACTCTAGGGTGGGCCAGCAACAGAGACAATGGCAGGGGGAATCGGCAATTCACGCCATCACAAGAGACAATGCGTCCTGGGATGGGACTATTGACACTCAGCAACAGAGTGTTCAGGAATAATCAAAGAGACAATCAGAGAGGAATGCCTGTTAACAGTTCCTTTGTTCACAACAATCTCAGCTCATGCTGGAGGTGCGGTGACAGACATACTGCGAAAACCTGTAAGTTTCAACAATTTATCTGTAGAAACTGTAACTTCAAGGGATACCTGGCCAGAATGTGCAGAAAGCCCGTAGCGAGGCTAGTTTACGAGGCAGCAGAACCAGACGAGGGGTCTGCAAGGCAGGGTGGTGCTTGGGGCCAAGCCATGGACGCTGAAGTCCAGAGGGTTCATGTGGCAGGCGTCCACAGCTCATATACCAAAACGCCACCTACTATGATGAAAGTTCTATTAAATGGCATCCCAGTACGCATGGAGCTGGATACAGAAGCCAGCCAGTCACTTATGAGTGCCCAACAATTTGAAAAACAATGGCCACTCAAAGCTAACAGGCCCAAATTAGAATGCATTGACACGCAGATACGGATGTACACCAGAGAGATCATCCCAGTACTAGGCAGTGCAAACTTGGTGGTCACACACAATGGATCGGAGAATCGGCTGCCACTCTGGATTGTCCCGGGGACTAGTCCCGCACTCTTGGGGAGGAACTGGTTAGCCGTGATGAACTGGAAATGGGGGGGATGTGCACGCCATTTCATCTGTGGAGCGAAGTTCATGCTCACAGGTCCTACAGAAATTCGAGCCACTTTTTCAACCAGGTGTCGGGACTTTTAAGGGCACCAAAATAGTGATACGCATCACCCCGGATGCCAGACCAGTGCACCACAAAGCCAGAGCCATGCCGTATGTGATGCGTGAGAGAATTGAGAGTGAGTTGGACAGGCTGCTAAGAGAGGGCATAATTTCACCTGTTGAATTCAGTGACTGGGCAAGCCCCATCATTCCTGTCCTTAAAGCGGATGGCTCGGTCAGGATTTGTGGCGACTACAAGGCCACCATCAACCGAGTGTCACTACAGGACCAATACCCGCTTCCAAGAGCGGAGGATCTTTTTGCCACGCTGGCAGGTGGCAAGCTGTTCACCAAGCTGGACCTCACTTCAGCCTACATGACTCAGGAACTGGCTGAAGAATCCAAGCTTCTGACCACCATCACTACGCACAAGGGACTATTCGTTTACAACAGGTGTCCGTTTGGCATTCATTCAGCGGCCACTATCTTCCAGAAGAACATGGAAAGCTTGCTTTAATCCATCCCTGAAAAATCGTATTCCAAGATGACATCCTAATCACGGGTCGAGACACCGAGGAACACCTCCACAATCTGGAGGAGGTGCTACGTCGACTGGACCGGGTAGGTTTGCGACTAAAGAAGTCCAAGTGTGTGTTTTTGGCCCCAGAGGTCGAGTTTTTGGGCAGGAGGGTTGCTGCAGACGGGATCCGGCCTACCGAATCCAAAACGGAGGTGATCCGTCGTGCACCCAGGCTGGGGCAACACATCAGAGTTGTGTTCATTTCTGGGACTACTGAACTATTTCGGGAACTTTCTGCCGAACTTAAGTATATTGCTGGAGCTGCTACACGTGCTCCTGCGTAAAGGTTGCGATTGGTTTTGGGGGGACTGTCAGGAACGGGCTTTCAATCGGACGTGGAACCTGCTTTGTTCTGATAAGTTATTGACCCTATACGACCCCTGTAAGAAATTGGTCTTGACATGCGATGCATCATTCTATGGGGTTGGGTGCATGTTGCAGCAGAGCAATGGTGAGGGCCAACTCCAACCTGTGGCTTATGCCTCCAGGTCACTCTCCCAAGCAGAAAGCGGGTACGGGATGGTTGAAAAGGAAGATTCGTATGTGTCTACGGTGTCAAAAAGATGCACCAGTACCTTTTTGGCAGAAGGTTCGAGTTCGAAATGGACCACAAGCCGTTAACATCCCTGTTGTCCGACAGCAAGGCTGTCAATGCCAATGCGTCAGCTCGATTACAATGGTGGGCTCTCACGCTGGCTGCATATGACTACACCATACGGCACCGGCCGGCACCGAAAATTGCACTGATGCGCTCAGCAGGCTCCCACTTGTGACCACCAAGGGGGCGTCGGAGCAAAGCGCCGAGATGGTCATGGCCGTTGAGGCTTTTGACACCGCAGGCTCCCCTATCACAGCCCACCAGATCAAAGTCTGGACCAACAGAGACCCTCTCCTATCCCTGATAAAGAAATGTGTCCTGACTGGGGATTGGGCGTCCGCACATGGAGCGTGCCCCAAGGAAGTCAGGCCGTTCCACAGATGGATGGACGAGCTCTCCATCCAAGCTGACTGCCTGCTATGGGGCAGTCGGGTAGTCATGCCCCAGAAGGGCAGGGAGGCATTCTCAGGGAACTGTACAGCGAGCACCCAGGCATTGTGCTAATGAAGGCCATTGCCCAGTCACATGTATGGTGGCCTGGAATTGACTCAGACCTGGAACACTGGGTTCGCAGGTGCACGACGTGTGCTCAGCAGGGCAATGCCCCCAGGGAGGCCCCACTCAGTCCGTGGCCTTGGCCCACCAGGCCATGGTCACGTATTCACGTAGACTACGCGGGCCCATTCATGGGAAAAATTCCTGATTGTTGTCGATGCATACTCGAAATGGATCGAGTGCATCATATTGAATTCGTGCACGACATCCACCACCGTGGAGAGTCTGCGTACGGTCTTTGCGACCCACAGCTTGCCGGACATCCTGGTTAGCGATAACGGCCCGTGTTTCACCAGCTATGAATTCCAGGAGTTTATGTCGGGTAAAGGTATCAAACATGTCAGGACAGCACCGTTCAAGCCGGCTTCCAATGGCCAGGCGGAACGTGCAGTTCAAATCATAAAACAGGAAATGCTCCGGATTCAAGGACCCTCCCTTCAATACCGCCTATCGCCCCTCCTGCTGGCCTATAGGTCCCGCCCACATTCGCTCACGGGAGTCCCGCCCGCGGAACTACTCATGAAACGTACGCTTAAAACGCGGCTGTCCCTCATTCATCCAGCCTGTCAGACATTGTTGAGGGCAAGCGCCAGTCCCAAATCAAGTGCCATGATCGCAACTCAGTGGGGAGATTCATAGAAATCGATGACCCTGTATTCATTCTCAATCATGCTTTGGGACCCAAGTGGTTTGAGGGTACTGTAATTGGCAAAGAGGGGAATAGGGTCATAGTGGTCAGACTTAACAATGGGCAGATATGTCGCAAACATCTGGACCAAGTAAAGAAAAGTTTCAGCATGGACACTGAGGAACCTGAGGAAGATCATGAGGTGCTACCCACACCACTGCCAGAGAACGAACAACAAGGACATTCACCAGCATGCACAGTCCCTGCGGCCAGCCCGGACAGGCCGGAATCACCTCAGGTGACAGAAATGCATGCCAAGGCCCAGCCACCAAAGCCCCAACTGCGGCGCTCCAAAAGAGAGCGTCGACTGCCTGAAAGACTCAATCTTTGACCCAAAGACGTTGGGGGGAGGTGATGTCATGTTTGTAACCTTCACACAATTGTAACCTTTATGTAACAACATTATACACTGTATGCGCCTGAGTAATGCACACCTTGACCACAGGGGGTGAACTTGTGGGAGACACTCCTCACCTGGTCATCCAGGTATATAAAGGGAGGTCCCACGGCAGGGCATCACTTCTTGGTCCTGGGAATAAAGGTTCAGGTCACATAGTGACCTTGTCTGCAGTACATGCCTCGTGTGATTCTATAGCAGGGTGTAAGGACACTACAGTGTATTTGGACTTTCAAAAAGCTTTTGACAAGGTCCCACACAAGAGATTGGTGAGCAAAATCAAAGCGCATGGCATTGGGGGTAATGTATTGACGTGGATAAAGAACTGGTTGGCAGACAGGAAGCAGTGAGTCGGGATAAATGGGTCCTTTATTTAGAATAGCAGGCAGTGACTAGTGGAGTGCCGCAGGGCTCAGTGCTGGGACCCCAGCTCTTTACAATATACATTAACGATTTGGATGAAGGAATTGAGTGTAATATCTCCAAGTTTGCAGATGACACTAAACTGGATGGCGGTGTGAGCAGTGAGGATGATGCTAAGAGGCTGCAGTATAACTTGGACAGGTTAGGTAAGTGGGCAAATGCATGGCAGATGCAGTATAATGTGGATAAATGTGAGATTATCCATTTTGGGGGCAAAAGCACGAAGGCAATAATATTGTCTGAATGGTGGCAGATTAGGAAAAGGGAAGGTGCAACGAGACCTGGGTGTCATGGTTCACCAGTCATTGAAGGTTGGCATGCAGGTATAGCAGACGGTGAAGAAGACAAATGGTATGTTGGCTTTCATAGCTAGGGGATTTGAGTATAGGAGCAGGGAGGTCTTACTGCAGTTGTACAGGGCCTTGGTGAGGCCTCACCTTGAATATTGTGTTCAGTTTTGATCTCCTAATCTGAGGAAGGACGTTCTTGCTATTGAGGGAGTACAGCGAAGGTTCACCAGACTAATTCCAGGGATGGCTGGACTGTCATATGAGGAGAGACTGGATCAACTGGGCCTTTATTCACTGGAGTTTAGAAGGATGAGAGGGGATCTCATAAAAACTTATAAGATTCTGACGAGACTGGACAGGTTGGATGCGGGAAGAATGTTCCTGATGTTGGGGAAGTCCAGAAGCAGGGGACATAGTCTTAGGATAAGGGGTAGGCCATTTAGGACTGAGATGAGGAGAAACTTCTTCACTCAGAGAGTTGTTAACCTGTGGAATTCCCTGCCGCAGAGAATTGTTGATGCCAGTTCATTGGATATATTCAAGAGGGAGTTAGATATGGCCTTTACGGCTAAGGGGATCAAGGGGTATGGAGAGAAAGCAGGAAAGGGGTACTGAGAGAATGATCCGCCATGATCTTATTGAATGGCGGTGCAGGCTCGAAGGGCCGAATGGCCTACTCCTGCACCTATTTTCTATGTACCCTTTCCCCTTGACCTTGCTATAGCCTGCTAGCCCCTGGTGCATCACCCAGTGCAGAACCCCTGCTAAACTAACCTCTAAGGACTGCATAGTGCCAGTGTGTGAGCTGGTGCCTGCGGGTGAGATGGCGCAGTGCTTGGGTCCTCCTCCTCTTCTCCCTCCTCAGTGTGCTGGGGGAGGCTCAGGTATAGGCTGCACATCTGCTTGCTGATTATCTGAAAGCATAAATGGCACAAGACTCGCGTTAAGGTGAGGGCAGGGGGGCAGGAATAGAGCAAGGAAGGCAGAAAGTATCAGGAGCTGGAAAGTGATAAAGCCTTCTGGTGTGCCGGGGAAGAGGGTTGAGAAAAGGAGAGCGGTTAAAGATACCGTTGTTACCCCCAGCGCGGTCTACGTCTCCGCTGGCCACGGCACCCACCATCTGCAGGCCAATGAGCCACAGCACTCGCTCCTCCAGGTCAGACAGCTCCTGTAGCTGAGGTTCACTCCCTGCAGTACTCTGCTGCTCCCTTCTATTATTTGCCATCTTGGCTTGAAAAAGAAAGGAACTTGTGTGAGTCAGAGTCCAGCTATACATGTGGGAGATATGCCTGCCCTCATTGAAAGCTGTGAATGTAGGCAAGATGTAAGATGACGATGTGAGTTTGAGTAGCTTCACATGTTTGGTGGGTGAGTGGTGGTTTGCTCAGTGTGCTCAGAGGTTCAGAGGCTGGTATGTAGGAGAAGCATCTATTCACCTTGACCATCTGACTGAGGTCATTGAATTTCGTGTGACACTGTGTTAGGGTTTGATCAACTACAGTGCTGGCCAACACCTCCTCGGCCACTTCTCTCCACATGGCCATGAAGACCCGTGGCAACGGTCTCCTTTCAGATGCGGGGAACAGCGAATCCCTCCTTCTCTCCACCACCCTGCCAATGCCACATCATTGAATTACTTGGACCTCTCTCCTGCAGCAGGATTTCCAGCAGCCATCCTAGAAAGTTGTTTCAGTAGCTCACATATCACCCTCAAATATAGCAATTCTGAAAATAAGCAGGTGCAGCTTGATATAACCTCCCCTTTAAGAGCTGGAATCAGCCAGTGTGAAAGATTAAAGGATGATAGCGGAATACAAGTCACCTGAAGTTGGACAGCGCTCTGCAATTAGCATCTCTGCAGCACCCCACTGAGGTTATTAGCGCCTCATTTACCACCCCCTTCTGTCCTGGGAAGCTAAAGCCCAATTTAGCAGTTAGCAATTGTTTGCGCCTGGCGCTAACTTTTCAGGGTCAAAATTCGGTACCACTGAGGCGGTGTCATCGCCTGAGTGTTGATTTTACCACCAGGAGTTAGGTGCAGGCTCAAACTGCAGTTTTTACGTCCAAAGATGAGAAAGCAGCGTTAAAAAGTGGCATTGCACTCATCATCGGGCAGGAGCTCAGGAAGCCTATTGAATTTCGCATCGGAAGGCTGCCACCATGCTAGCTGAAAAACGGGAAAAAAAGGAACTAAAAGAATCTCAAACTTTGCCGATCCACACACAAACTTCCCCATTGTTACAACTAATGAAAAAATGAACAAAATAAAGAAAGAAAAAAATGTACCTTGCTCTCTGGTCGATTCTGTCCAAGTTCCGCTGTTTACTCACCACTTTTTCCAGGCTGTAAGAACGCCTGCCGGGAAGGCCGACATGCAAACTAAATACTGCGATAAAGGTGCCAAGGAGACGTTGCATGCTGGATGACGTCACCACGAGGCATTAGCCAGCGCAGCGTTAGCTCTTGGCGCCTCTGCCGAAGAGCCGACTGAATTTCTGCGCAGGCGTGGATGCCGCTTACTATCGAAAGTAGGCCTTTGCCACCCATTACCGTCAGCGGGAGGCGGCTAACAGGTGGCAGTAGAAACTTAATTTTGACCCCTTAAAGGAGAACGCTCCAAACAGGGCATCACCAAATTTCGCCCATATGGTCTTTTTGTTGTGCATCTGTAAAGCATGCACTCCCATGTTCCACCACCAGGGAGCGCATCTCCTTAAGTCCCAAGTGATCCCAGCATCCCTTGGGAGCACAGAATATAAGCCGACCCCTAAGGCCTGTTCCTCACTCTGGAGTGTCTTAATAAAGACTGAGGTCACTGTTAATTTAACCTCCCTGTGTGCAGTCTCATCTGTGTTAGGAACACAATACTTTTGTTCTGGATTCCTCCACCACACACAAATCCCTTTGCTCCTCCACAGTTTCTAGTCTCTCAGCATTTAGAAAATTTTCCGATTTGTCATTCTTGGATCCAAAGTAGATTACCTCAGACTTTGCCACATTATACGCCATCTGCCACAATTTTGCCCACTCACATCATTTGTTTATCTTCCTTTGCAACTATCTGTTCCCATCTCATTATCATCATAGGCAGTCCCTTGAAATTGAGGAAGACTTGCTTCCACTTTAAAAGTGAATTCTCAGGTGACTGAACAGTCCAATACGGAAATTACACTCTCTGTCACAGGTGGGACAGACAGTCGTTGAAGGAAAGGGTGGGTGGGGAGTCTGGTTTGCCGCAAGCTCTTTCTGCTGCCTGCGCTTGTTTTCTGCATGTTCTCAGCGACGAGATTCGAGGTGCTCAGCGCCCTCCCGGATACTTTTCCTCCACTTAGGCTGTCTTTGGCCAGGGACCCCCAGATGTCAGTGGGGATGTTGCACTTTATCAAGGAGGCTTTGAGGGTGTCCTTCAAATGCTTTCTCTGCCCAACTGGGACTCGCTTGCTGTGTAGAAGTTCCGAGTAGCGTGCTTGCTTTGAGAGTCTTGTGTCAGGCATGCGGACAATGTGGCCCACCCAACGGAGCTGGTCGAGTGTGGTCAGTGCTTCAATGCTGCGGATGTTGGCCTGATTGAGGACACTGACATTGGTGCGTCTATCCTCCCAGGGGTTTTTCAGGATCTTGCGGAGACATCGTTGGTGATGTTTCTCGAGCGATTTGACGTATCTACTGTATATGGTCCATGTCTCTGAGCTATACAGGGGGGCGGGTATTGCTACAGCCCTGTAGACCATAAGTTTGATGCCAGATTTGAGGGCCTGATCTTCGAACACTCTCTTCCTCAGGCGGCCGAAGGCTGCGCTGGCGCACTGGAGATGGTGTTGAACCTCGTCGTCGATGTCTGCCCTTGCTGATAATAGGCTCCCGAGGTATGGAAAGTGGTCCACGTTGTCCAAGGCCGCACCATGGATCTTGATGACTGGGGGGGCAGTGCTGTGTGGCAGGGTCAGGTTGGTGGAGGAACTTTGTCTTATGGATGTTTAATGTAAGGCCCATGCTTTCGTATGACTCGGTGATAATGTTGATGATGGCTTGGAATACAGCCTCTGAATGTGCGCAAATGCAAGAATTGTCCGCGTATTGTAGCTCGACGGCAGAGGATGGGATGGTCTTGCATCTGGCTTGGACGCGACGAAGGTTGAACAGGTTACCACTGGTTCTACAGTTTCGTTTCACTCCAGCGGGGAGCTTGTTGAGCGTGAAGTGGAGCATTGCAGTGAGGAAGTTCGAGAAGAGGGTTGGCGCGATGACCAGCCCTGCTTGACTCCAATCTGGACGTGGGTTGTGTCTGTGGTGGATCTGTTGGTCAGGATCATGGCTTGCATGTTGTCGTGGAGCAGGCGGAGGATGGCGACAAACCTTTTGGGGCAGCCGAAACGGAGGAGGACGCTCCATAGTCCCTCATGGTTAACAGTGTCAAAGGCCATTATAAGGTCAAAGGCGAGCATGTACAAGGGTTGGTGCTGTTCCCTGCATTTCTCTTGCAGTTGTCGCGCCGTAAAGATCATGTCCATTGTACCCCGTAGTGAACGGAATCCACACTGTGACTCTGGGAGGAGCTCCTCAGCCACAGAGAGAAGATGATTAAGGAGGATTCTAGCGATGACTTTCCCAGTGGCCGACAACAGGGAGATTCCTCTGTAGTTGCCGCAGTCGGATTTGTCCCCTTTTTTAAAAGATAGTCACGATTACTACATCTCTGAGATCTCCCGGCATGCTCTTCTCCTTCCAGATGAGAGAGATGAGGTCATGCATTCATGCCAATAATGCATCTCCGCCATACTTTAGTGCCTCAGCGGGGATTCCATCTACCCCCGATGCCTTATTGTTCTTGAGCTGACAGATGGCCTTTTCTACCTCATGCAGGGCTGGGGTTTTGCTGAGATGGTGGTGGGTAGCATGCTGCGGGATGGAGTCGAGGACACTCATGTGAAAGGCAGAGTCTTGATTAAGGAGATCTTCGAAGTTCTCCTTCCAGTGGGTCCTGACTGCCTCAGTGTCCTTGATGAATGTCTCCCCGTTCTTGGCCAGCAGTGGGGTGAGGCCTTGGGTGCTTGGACCATAGGCGGACTTGACTCCAATGAAGAATCCTCGCACATCATGGCTGTCGGTCAACTGCTGAATCTCCTGTGCTTTCTCCACCCACCATCTATTCTTTAGGTCACGGGTTTTTTGTTGCACCTCAGTCTGTAAAGCTGCTTTGCTGTTCCCAAGTTGAGTTGCTGCTTTAAGTTCAGAAATGCCCTGCGCTTTCGATTTATTAGCTCTTGGATCTCCTGGTCATTCTCATCAAACCAGTCCTGGTTTTTCTGGTTGAGTGACCAAGCGTCTCTTCGCAGGCACTGGTTATGGTGGCCAGGAGGGCAGACCAAGTGCTGTGGGCACTCTGAGTCTCGGGGTCATCAAGGGTCGCCAGGTTAGCAATGAGGTACTGGCTGTATAGAGCTCGCTTAACTGGGTCATTGAGTGCCTTGGCATTGATTTTTCTGTGGCACTTCTTCTGTTGGCGTAGTCGCTTTGGTGCTATATTATTTTTGATGATGGAACGGATTAGGCTGTGGTCCATCCAGCAGTCATTGGCTCCTGTCATAGCGTGGGTGATGCCCACGTCCTTGCGATCCCTTGCGTGAACGATGACGTAGTCGAGCAGGTGCCAGTGCCTGGAGCGAGGGTGTTGCCACAATGCCCTGTACTTATCCCTCTAGCGGAACAAGGTGTTGGTGATGACAAGGTCGTGTTCTAGGCATTTTGTCAGGAGCAGGGTACCGCTGGAGTTGGTTTTTCCTATCCCTTGCTGATCAGGCCTCCTCAGAGATCTGTGTCCTTACCGATTCTGGCATTGAAGTGGCCGAGGAGGATCAGATTGTCATCTATAGGGATTGTTCGAGGCTGGAGCAAAATAGCTCTTTGGCCTCATCTGTTGCATCGAGTGTTGGGGCGTACGCACTGATAACTGTGGCGCATTGGTTCCGGGCTAGGGTGAGCCGGAGATTCATGAGACTTTCACTAATCCCGCAAGGGGAGTCGCTGAGGCGGTCGACCAGCTCGTTCTTGATGGCGAAACCGACTCCATGGAGGCGGTGTTCTTCTTCTGGTTTGCCTTTCCAGAAGAAGGTGTAACCTCCACCTTGTTCTTTGAGCTGGCTTTCCCCTGCCCGCCGGGTCTCGTTTAGGGTGGCGATGTCGACATTGAAGTGTCTAAGTTCCCGGGCAACGATGGCGGTGTGGCATTCCAGTCTGTCGCTGTTGGAGTTGTCCATGAGGGTCCTGATGTTCCAGGTCCCAGACTTCATTTTGAAGGGTGGAAGATGCCTGTGCGTGAGTTCTTTTAATGTGGAGTAGCTGTTGCACACCAGCTACCACACAGGCTTAGCAGAGCAAGGTTTTGATCCAGTGGCAAGAGGGTCCAAGACAACTGGAGACCAGGCACTGCTCAATGGGCCTAGTTGCCTCTGGCGGGATGCGAGCAATAAGCTCGGCGCTGAGCAGCGCCCTTTGGCGAGTTAGTGAGGAAACCAAGGTCTGGCTGAGGGCAGGCATTGGGATGATCAGAGGTCCACTTTGTGGAAGGAGGAGAGGTCAAAGAGGTCAGAGTGGCCACAGCCATGTGCTCAACAGAGATTCTGTTGTTGAGTGGGACCAGTGGTTGGGGGGAGGCCTGAATGTCGCTGGAGGGATGGAGGCCCGAACATCGGCGGAGGGATGGAAGCCCGAATGTCGCCAGAGGGATGGAAGCCCGAACGTCATCGGAGGGATGGAGGCCCAAACATCACCGTGGGATCGAGGCCCAAACATCGCTGGAGAGATGGAGGCCCGAACATCGCCGGAGGGAAGGCTCGTGCGTGAGGGTGAGGAGTGAAGGTAGGGCCCAAATCTGTGGTTGAAGCAGGTCGGATGCTCCCCGCCGCCATCTGTTCCCATCTACATAACTTACTGCTCCTCTTAAACTTGATGTCATCTGCAAACTTGGATATACACTCTTTATTCCTTCATCCAAATTATATGCACATATATATATCTACATATATCTACATATATATTTATATATATATATATTTGGCGAAAAGCTAAGACCACAGTACAGATCCTTTAGGGAATACCAGTCGTCACATTCCACCAATCAGAGTACATTCCCTTTGTTCCTAATCTGTCTCCCACCTCCCAACTAATTAGCAACCTATGCTACAAGGATTTTTCTCATAATCTCTTGTGCAAAATCTTATTAAATGCCTCCTGAAAGTCCATATAGACAACATCTATAGACACTCCCGCCCACCATATTAGTGACCTTCTCAAAAAATTCAACTAGATTAGTCATACTATTATTCTGTCTCTGATAATAGATTCCAGTAATTTCCCTACAGCAGATGTTAGGCTACTAGTTCCTTCCTCTCTCTCTCTCTCTCCTTAAATAATGAAGTGACATTTGCAATTTTCTGATCAAAAGGCACAATTCCTAAGTCTAGAGAGCTTTAAAAAATTATGGCTAATGCATCTGCAATTTCCTCACCTATTACTTTTAATACCCTGGGGTGAAAACCATCAGGTCCTGGAGATTTGTCTATCTAAAGTCCCATTATTTTCTCCATTACCATTTCTTAAACTTGTATTAAATCCATGAAGTTCCTCGCTTGACTTATCTTTGGTTCTCTTGTACCACTGGTATTTTATCCTCTTCTTCTACAGATACAAAGTACTCATTTAACAAGTATGCCATTTCCTTATTGACGATTACAGTCTTACCTGCATCTGTCTCAAATGAGGCCACCTTGCCCTTTCTCACTCACTTTTTATAGCTCTCCCAGTCAGCTGGATTTCCACTTTTCCTTGCACTTATTGCAAGCCTTTTCTTTTAGATTGATACTGTCTGTTGCCTTATTTGTTGACCATGGTTGCTTAACTGCACACGCGGTGTTTTTGCAATGAGTCATGCTGGTAGATCCTGGGCAAACGTCACTTGTGCCTAAATCCAGTATGTTCAGAGCTAATGCAATGATAGCAATAAGGCAAGTTTGATAACCATTACTTATTTTTTTTCTTTTTGTATACATGTCTATATATATATAGATGAGAGGGGATCTCATAGAAACATACAAGATTCTGACGGGACGAGACAGGTTAGATGCGGGTAAATTGTTCCCGATATTGGGGAAGTCCAGAACCAAATGAGGAGAAACTTCTTCACTCAGAGAGTTGTTAACCTGTGAAATTCCCTGCCGCAGAGTTGTTGATGCCAGTTCATTGGATATATTCAAGAGGGAGTTAGATGTGGCCCTTACGGCTAAGGGGATCAAGGGGTATGGAGAGAAAGCAGGAAAGGGGTACTGAGGGAATGATCAACCATGATCTTATTGAATGGTGGTGCAGGCTCGAAGGGCCGAATGGCCTACTCCTGCACCTATTTTCTATGTTTCTATCTATATGTATGGCCTTTGTTCAACAGACTTTGAGCACATTCATCTCAATTAGTTACATCAACATTCTTGAGTTTATAATTTGGGGGCATGACTTTCAGGAGATTTTGTAAAGCTAGCCAATCTCCTGTGTTATTGCATGCAAGGAGTGAAGACAGCGTGTGCTCTTCAACTGAAACAAGATTAATGAGCATGGATAATTGGACAAGGGAACATCAAGCTCTCCCTCAAACATCAAGGTAATTCAGTCCCCATTTTAAAGTCATCCAATCTGTCATTATTTTTATGATACTTTAAGGTAAGATTATTGGTGGAGATATAGGAGCACTTCCAGGAATTTGGGAAGCAGAGAAATGGTTGGACCAGACAAGGTTATTTGCAGTACCAAACTGAGATGCTACAGTGCCACCAATGGTGGGAGGGTGCCATTTCAACTGCAAGGCACCCATTTTTCAGGTCAGCCAGCAATTGAAAATCACCTCCATGGTCTCAAGTGATCAAGTAACTCTAGTACGAAAATTTTGAACCGGAATTTTGAAATTTTGAAAGGTGGAATTTTAAATGCAGACTTGCTGGCATAGGTGTCTCTGTTTTAAAGAAATTTCACCAGTTCTAGAATGAGCACATTGTGCTGGTGCAGGAAAAATCAGCAGGAAGGTAAATACCAACTGTAAAATGTGCCTCCTCTCAAGCAATATGCAGCAACACTAATGGTATTTGTCAGGAGAGCTGGAATTTACAGTGTCAATCTCTATTAGTTGTCAATCCTAATAGCTTGTAGAGGACATAATAATAAATCCAAAAGGGATAAAAAGATTCTCGCACCAAAATATGGTTTGCAATCCAATGCTCTAGTCACTTTATGACAATTCATAAAAGCATTCTTACTTCCATTTAGGTGAATTGTCACTTGTTTCAGCAATAACTCCCATAGTGAAAATGTCTTATGCAATAAATTGTAACAAAAAGATCAAAATAGCCCATAAACCACAGAAACGTTTATGCACTTTTACAAGGTTTAGTCAAGGAAATGTGTTGCAATATCTGTAATTAACCAAGAGAGGGCAGATTTTTACAAAATCAGAGACAGCAAAAACGTTACACTACAAAAATGAACAAAAGTTTGCAATTATGGTTTTAGAGCATACATCAGATGGAATATACACCAATAAATAATAACCAAAACATGTAACAGAAAACGAGTAATTCTCATGTTAAGACATTACAACAACCACAACAACATAGATAGTTAAACATAGATTCTAATCTTGAAGTACCCTACTGTATATCACAAATTGTCACTGTCTATACTATCGAAGTGCTGCAACACTGAAATTAATTTTCCAGTGGCTTTTAGACTTGATTGTAGTATGTATCACAAACCTACAAACTTTGCTAAACAACTGACGGTTTCTTTAAGAGGTTTAAGATATTTTTCTGTTTTAATGGACCGTAAACTCATCGGCACTTAGGTATTGGGAGTGTAACTCCAGGAACTGGAACAACAATCAATGATAAGAATGGGACTTCTCCTACACTCCCAAATGTGTATAGAGACTAATGTCATCTTCTGGATAGCCCCAGTCTCTAAGTTGCATATATCTGATGGTATCAGTATTAACTCAAACTACAACATAAGAAAGTAAGAATTAGGAGCAGGAGTAGGCCATGTGGCCCTTTGAGTCTGCTCTGTCATTCAATAAGATCATGGCTGATCTTCGACCTCAAATCCACTTTTCCGTCCAATCCTCATGTCACTTGATTCCCCTAGAGTCCAAAAACAATCTATCGCAGTCTTGAATATAATCAATGACTCAGCATCCACAGCCGTTTGGGGTAACGAATTCCAAAGATTCACAACCCTCTGAGTGAAGAAATTCTTCCTCATCTCAGTCTTAAATGGCCAACCCCTTATCCTGAGATTTTGGGCCCGAACTTGGTCAAAGTTCCACCCACAGCCGCCGAGGTTCCGCCGGAAATAGTTTTTTTTTGGCGATTCCTCTGGTCCCGCCCAGGTGCCGCCCGCCGGGAGATTCCTCGTGGCGGTTTCGTCGGCGCTACTTGCTACCGCCCGTCCATTCCGGAGGCTGGAAATCCGGGATTTTCCTTAGGCACCATCGACTAAGATCGTCTTGCTGGCAATAAGCTGGTTTGAGCTGGCTGTGAGTCGGGCGGCAGAGAGAATCGCTCAGAGAGCTGCAGCACTGCACATCCCGGGTCTCGTACACATGCTGCAGCATTAACGGTGGTACAGAGATAGTAATGTGAGGACCTTAACACGCACAGAAAGAGTTGAGATATGTAAATCCAGATTACTCCGCTGAAGGGAAGGTGTGGTAGAGAAAGCGGCAATGAGTAGAGAAAGATGGTAAAGGCTCAATGGAGATGCCCTACAAGAGTTTTTACACCATTTCAGGTGGAACATATTTAGTGACAGATTGTGACTGCGCAGATGGTATGAGCTTATGACAGAATAAATACGCAAAAGTTAGATGTCAAGCTCTGGCAGGTCACTGCATGTGATAATGAGAATAGCATGACATGAGGTATGGAAGATGGAAAAATACATATAATGGACTGCAATATCACTGATGCACATCATCTCAGGGATGGCACTATGCAATGGTTGGCATCAGAAAAAGTGGGTGAAGTGCAAGCCTTAATGTGTGCCCTGCAAGTAGTTCAACGGACTCTCATTGAATGAAAGCCTTCCTACATTGGTGACCCTTACTTGTCATGACCTGATGGCAGGACCCATTATACAGTAGAATCATAGGCAGAGGGTAAGATATTCCTCATACAGCAGAACAATTGAACTGTGTTTTTCTCAGAAGGCATCACACATTAGGTAAAAATGAGACATTACCAAGAGTAGGTGAACAAGGTGACTTTATTGAAAAATGCAGCATTCCAAAAGTAACAGATCATAAAATTAAATAACATATCCACCACCAACACCCACCCCTCGACCTACTACCACCACCTCTCTCCCTCCCCCCACCTTGATGTGAGGCCCATCATCCTCTTCTTCACTCCGCCTTCAACGGCGTGCCGCACCCCTGCCCCTCACCGCCTCTGCTTGATCAGGTTGTGCAGAACGGCAGCCGGATCTCTGCAGATATGTCCACCTTGGCGAGAAGGTAGGAGGCGTGATTGAGGGCACCGGCATCTCCGGCTCCTCGAGTTCTGTGTGCCTTGAGAATGTGGGCTCGGGGGATTGCATGACCTGCCCAGAAGCCATCGCTTGCCTCATCGCCTCAACAGACTCGATATCGCGCTCCACTGCACTAATGAGCTGCTCCATGCTGTCAGTATGGTGCTGGACGTGGATTGGGTCTGTGATGGATCCGTTGGTAAGAATCATGGCCTGCATGTCGTTGTGGAGCAGGCGGAGGATGGTGACAAACTTTTGGGGGCATCCGAAACGGAGGACACTCCATAGACCCTTGTGGTTGACAGTGTCAAAGGCCTTTGTAAGGTCGAAGAAGGCCATGTATAAGGGCTGGCGCTGTACCCTGCATTTTTCTTGTAGCTGTCGCACTGCAAAAATCATGTCCGTTGTGCCCCGTGGGGGACGAAATCTGCACTGTGACTCCGGGAGGAGCTCCTCGGCCACGGGAAGAAGACGGTTGAGGAGGACTCTAGCGACGACTTTCCCAGTGGCTGATAGTAGGGAGATTCCTCTGTAGTTGCCACAGTCAGACTTGTCCCCTTTTAAAAAGATGGTCACGATTACTGCATCTCTGAGATCTCCCGGCATGCTCTCCTCCTTCCAGATGAGTAAGATGAGGTCATGTATTCACGCCAAATGTGCTTCTCCGCCACATTTCAATGCCTCAGCAGGGATTCCATTCGCACCCGTAGCCTTGTTGTTTTTGAGCTGTCTAATGGCTTTTTCTATCTCATGCAGTGTTGGGGTCTCACTGAGGTGGTGGCGGGTAGCATGCTGCGGGATGGAGTTGAGAACACTCGAGTCAAAGGCCGAATCTTGATTGAGATCGTCGAAGTGCTCCTTCCAGTGGCTCTGACTGCCTCGGTGTCCTTGATGAGTGTTACCCCGTTCTTGGCCAGCAGTGGGGTGGGGCCTTGGGTGTTGGGCCTGTAGGTGGTCTTGACTGCGATGAAGAATTCTCGCACATCATAGTTGCCGGCCAGCTGCTGCAACTTCTGTGCTTTCTTCATCCACCACCTGTTCTTTACGTCCCGGGTTTTTTGTTGGACCTCAGCCTTGAGTCGTTTGTAATGCTGTTTTGCTGCTCCCGCATTGGGTTGCAGTTTAAGGCTCAGAAATGCCCTGCGTTTGCGATCTATTAGCTCTTGAATCTCCTGATCATTCTCATCAAACCAGTCCTGGTGTTTCCTGGTTGAGTAACCGAGTGTCTCTTTGCAGGATCCATCACAGACCCAATCCACGTCCAGACCGGGGTCAAACAGAACTGCATCATTGCTCCAACCCTCTTCTCAATCTTTCTCACCGCCATGCTCCATCTCACAGTCAACAAGCTCCCCGCTGGAGTGGAACTACAGAACCTGTTCAACCTGTGCCATCTCAAGGCCAAATCCAAGACGACCCCAACCTCTGTCGTCGAGTTACAGTACTCGGACAACGCCTGCGTCTGTGCACATACAGAGTCTGCACTACAGGACATAGTCGATGTATTTACTGAGGCGTACGAAAGAATGGGCCTTACGCTAAATATCTGTAAGACAAAGGTCCTCCACCAGCCTGTCCTCACCACACAGCACTGCCCCCCAGTCATCAAGATCCACGGTGCGGCCCTGGACAATGTGGACCACTTCCCATATGTCGGGAGCCTCCTATCAACAAGAGCAGGCATCGACAACGAGATCCAACACCGCCTCCAGTGCGCCAGTGCAGCCTGAGGAATAGAGTGTTTCAAGACCAGGCCCTCCAAACTGCCACCAAGCTCATGGTCTATACAAGGCTGTAGTAATACCTGCCCTCCTGTAGGGCTCAGAGACATGGACCATGTACAGTAGACATCTCAAGTTGCTGGAGAAATATCACCAACGATGTCTCGGTGAGATCCTACAAATCCCCTGAGAGGACAGGCGCACCAACATCAGCGTCCTCATTCAGGGCTAACATCCCCAGCATTGAAGTACTGACCACACTCCATCAGCTCCGCTGGGCAGGCCACATAGTCCACATGCCAGACACGAGACTCCCAAAGCAAGTGCTCTACTTGGAGCTCTTTCATGGCAAATGAGTCAAAGGTGGGCAGCGGAAATGCTACAATGATACCCTCAAAGCCTCCCTGATAAAGTGCGACCTCCCCACTGACACCTGGGAGTCCCTGGCC
Source organism: Pristiophorus japonicus (assembly GCF_044704955.1). NCBI lineage: Eukaryota > Metazoa > Chordata > Chondrichthyes > Pristiophoridae > Pristiophorus > Pristiophorus japonicus. The sequence continues at coordinate 182,077,828 of NC_091986.1, forward strand.
CAAGACTGCCCTAAGTGGAGGAAGTGCATCTGAGGGCACTGAGCAGCATGCAGAAATCAAGCGCAGACAGCGGAAAGAGCATGCAGCAAACCAGTCCCACCCACCCCTTCCCTCAACGACTATCTGTCCCACCTGTGACAGAGTCTGTGGCTCTCGTATTGGACTGTTCAGCCACCAAAGAACTCACTTCAGGAGTGGCAGCAAGTCTTCCTCGATTCCGAGGGACTGCCTATGATGATGAGCAAGGGTTGCAATGCTGGCAACTATCCCAGCCATGGTCTGCAGCAGATTGTGACCTCGGTCAGCGCTCGTCCTCATCAGCTGGACTATCTCCTGAATAGCCACGAGCCATCCTACATCCTCAGGTGATTGTTGGGTCTGTGTGGGTGAATCTGACTTGGTTGGTTTAACACCACGGCCTCTGCGCCTGCCAGCACTTGTTCCTGGTTCGTCCAGTTCGAAGCCCATGAATTTGGACCCCGACACTGAGGCTCTCATGACAGGTGGCACACCTGTCAGGAGGCTGGTGTTCTCCTCTTCCAGCTCCTTGAGCTTAATTGGCTCGACAACAGGCCCTTCTCCCTCCTGGTCTTCCTGACTCTGGGTGGCGGAGGTGGGTGCAGTGGATATGGGTGATCTTGGGGAGGATGGAGAAAGGAGCTGCTGTCTTGGGCTGATGACAATATCAGGGTGGAAGAAGTTGGGATCACACTCCTCCTTTGTGTGCCACAAGTGGATGGGGTGCATTGCTCGGTGCTGTCCGACTTACCATCTGCAAGTAGAGGACAACATTTCAGTCTATAGCTGGCGGGTGGGGTTGGTCAAGATGACATGTGAGCCGTCCAATCTCACATTGTGCCATCAAGGAGTTCCAGCGCTACATGGGCACACCAATAATGGCCGATAAAGTGTGCGTTAAAACGCATTTTGACTCAAGATTGCATGACCTTTCATGACATAAGAGTCACGCACACTGGAGATTAGTATAAGCTTACCATGCTCTAGCATGGGATCTGCATCACCCTTTGTGGTTGCACGGCAGTGGCCACCCACCAATGCCAAGGCACGCTCCTCCAGGCTGCTCAACTCGATGACCTCTGCTGGGCCCCCTCCCGTGGATTCAGGCTTGCTGCCTTGGATGTTCTTTTCTTCTACAGAAAGAAACATTGCAGCCTTTACCCCTTTTGCTCATGCCCCATGCACACACTCACACACAGACACATCTGGCACAGAACCTTTTGGAATTGTATGGGAGGGCTCCAATAAATGGTTACTTACTCTTGCTGACGCCACCATATCGTTCCAACGTTTCCTACACTGGTCTCCATCCTGCGCAATGTTTGCCCATTGAGGACACGGCCTCATCAATCTCCCTCCAAATGCGTCTGTATTGGGGTGGTGGAGGCTTGTCACAACCATCCCAGGTGAGGTCTTTATACCTGTGCTCCACCTTTGATACAAGCTCCTCCAGTTCTTCATCATGAAACCAGGGAGTTCTGAGCCTAGTTTTAACAGTCTTCCTTGAAACATAGAAAAAAGGTGCAGGAGTAGGCCATTCGGCCCTTCAAGCCTGCACCACCAAAGCTTTTTGTCCACTCATTTTAATTCCCTTAATGGATGGCTACTGATTACTTTGCAGCTCTGTATTTCCAACACTCTCCCCTCTCCAACTGGCAGATGCAAGGGAGTGATCAGCATTTAAACACATGTGCTGATGTCTTATCAGCCCGAATCGCTTCAACACTGATGTCAGCTGGCAAATGGAAATCCCCCAAAAAATTCCCCAAGTCTCGCGCATGCACGGTGCACAGCCTCCAAAGTATTCCGAATCGAGAGGCCTGCACCTATCGCCCACTGCTGCCGCCGCCCGCCGACTCCCACTGTCGCTTGCTGACGCCCATTCCCGTCGCCTGCTGCTGCCGACACAACCGCGGTGAAACTTGTTCCCGACTGGCCCCAGCGGCAGCGGGTGGCCAAAAGGTAGGTGCTGCCTGGGGACCGCTGAGAAATGGGCGGGCCTTAGAGTCGACCAAGTTCAGGCCCTATCTCCCCTAATTCTCGACTCTCCAGCCAGGGGAAACAATCTCTCAGCATCTACCCTATCAATCCCCCTCAGAATCTTATGTTTCAATGAGATCACCTCTCATTCTTCTAAACTCCAGAGATTATAGGCTCAATCTACTAAATCTCTCCACATAGGACAACCCTCTAATCCCAGTGATCAATCCAGTGAACCTTCATTGCACCACGCCTCTAAGGCATGTATGTCCTTTCTCAAATTAGGTTTTCAAAACTGTGTACAGTACTCCAAGTGTGGTTTTAGCAAAGCCCTGTTCATTTGTAGTACTCTAGTGCAATAAAGGCCAACGTGCCATTTGCCTTCCTAATTGCTTGCTGTACCTGCATGCTAACTTTCTATGTTTCCTGCACTAGGGCACCTAAATCTCTCTGAACTCCAACATTTAATAGTATCTCACCATTTAAAAATATTCTGTTTTTCTATTCTTCCTACAAAGTGAATGATCTCACATTTCCCCACAGTATATTCCATCTGCCACCTTATTGCCCACTCACTTAACCTATCTATAGCTCGAGCTTTGTATCATCAGCAAACTTGGATACAATCACTTGGTCCCTTCATCTAAGTCATTAGATTGCAAACAGCTGAGGCACAAGCACTGATCCTTGTGGCACCCCATTGGTTACAGTGAGGTGTCACTAGTTATATAAATTAAATCCACATATATGTAGTTTTACAGCCATATATGTAGAAGTTTTTTTTCAAGTAAGCAAACACAAAACATTCTTGGTGCCAGATAATTTGAATTATGTTACTCTGGCATGGGTTAGAAAGATCCAAACACAAGCTTTTTGTCTGTGAAACTAGAAAACAGAAATGTGGCTGAGGTACAAAAAATGAAAACAGAAGACAGAGCTGAGATCTGTTGTATTGTGTTTCAAGTTATTTTCAAAATACAAAGGCAGAAATACTATGAAAACTTCAAATAACTTTGATACTAAAGACTTGAAAATATATTTTGTATATAATGTGTTAATAGAAAGAAAGAACAAAAGACTTGCATTTATATAACGCCTTTCACAACCTCAAGACGTCCCAAAGCTCTTCACAGCTAATGAAGTACTTTTGGAGTGTTGTGATGTGGAAACCATGGCAATCAAGTTACGCACAACAAGCTGCCACAAACAACAATGTGATAATGACCAGATAACTATTTTTTTTTGTGATGTTGTTGAGGGATCAATATTGGCCTGAACAGCAGGGATAACTCCCCTGCTGTTCTTCGAAATAGCGACATGGGATCTTTTACGTCCACCTGAGAGAGCAGACATAGTTTCAGTTTAATGGCTCATCCAAAGACAGCACTTCCGACAGTGCAGCACTCCCTCAGTACTACACTGGAGTGTCAGCCTAGATTTTTGTGCTCGAGTCTCTGGAGTAGGACTTGAACCCACGATCTTCTGACTCAGAGGCATGGGTGCTACCCACTGAGCCACTAGAAACAAACTTATGGAAATCATCTAAATATATAAAATGCTTATTAGTATAAGATCTACAGTATTTTAATTCTTAGAAATTGATTTTCTGTACAGATATGAATACTCTAAATGAATTTCATTGATAGTACAAATCACTTCTGACATTTGTTTAAATCTAAATAAACTTTTTGAGTTATTGAGCTGTCAAGTCTTATTTAATGGCTTAAGCATACACATCCCTGAAGAAACAAGGGAAAAAGTCATTCGGAAAACTTCAAACTGTAACAGTGATTTTAACTACTAAAATGCTCTCACATACACATTGATAAAAGAAACACATGCTTTCTGATTTTTAAAATATGGTCACATTTTTGAGGTTATTACGACCCATTTTGTTGCTCAGTATTTCATGTAAATTATTCTGGAGGCCATGATTTTCTTCTTTCCTTTAACAAATTGTTTTAATAAATTCTTCTCTCTCTATTAGGCAGTCCCCTGAAGTTAAGGATGACTTGCTTCCGCACCAATATGAGTTCTAAATGGAGTTGTACATGAGGGTCCTGGTGTTCCGGGTCCCGAACTTTATTTTAGAGGATGGAAGATGCCTGTGCGTGAATTCTTTTAAGGTGGGGTGGCTATGCACACCAGCTACCACACGAACTTGACAGAGCAAGGTCTTGGTCCAGTGGCAAGGGGACCCAAGATGATTGGAGACCAGGCTCTGCTGCATGGGCCTAGTACACACACAACCCTGAGTCTAGAAGGTTGGAAATGCTCTGGCTTGCAGACTTCTCCACAGCCAGCAGGCAGCCAAGTGGGAGGGCTGGGTGGAGAGGAAAAGACAAAATTCCCCCCTTCACTCCGGTCGCCACCTCCCCCCCCACCCAATCCAGCAATCCAACTGAGAAAGGAAAAAACATAACTGAACAATGACAGCTGCCCTGGAACTCGAACCAGCAACCTCCAGCTTTGTGTGGGAAGAGGGGCTTGAATATGGTTCAGACAAGAAATGCCGAAACCTTTCAGCCTGAGACTCCAGGATACATATTTTGTAAGTGTAGCATTCAATTCTAAACTTGCTATCAATGATGTTGAAGCACTTTCACTTGCCAGGCAGTCTTGGTTTCCAAGTGGACTCTTCCAGGTAGGAAAGAGAATTTTAATGCATATATACTGAGCAGGCAATGCCATTGTTAACCTTTCTTGACTTAGTTGCTCGGGGCTGTTGAGACATGGCTTATACTGTTGGTGTCATTTTGTATGTCATTTTTCAATGTTTACTGCCGACGTGCACTCATTAACAAAGGTCACATAGATCATTTCCAGTTATTAACCTATTAGTGTTCATTATTACATGGCATGTTTTATTGCATGGATATAGAAAATAACTTTATGGTTTAAGATTATAATGTACCCAGGAATTTTGGTTCCCTTGTATTCTCCTAGTGCATGTTGTTATAGTTGCATCTTGAACTTTCTGGTTGTGGACTTTTCTTGAAGTCAGAGGTAGATTTGTATATGCCAGCAATGCAACAACAACTTTCATTTATATAGAGCCTTTAACATAGTATAACAACCAAGGCGCTTACTACAGAATTACACGCCACCTTCCATACTAGTCATCATAGGCGAGCATCACTTAGCTGTATAAGTTAAATATGAATAAGCAAAAGTTCAGCACATCTGGGTGTATCATCTCTAAACTCTGTAATTATGGCTTCAATATTTATTAATCTAATATTTTTTAATTGTGTTTCTTTTAATTGTAAAGAAGAGCAGCAGAATTCACCCAGTGTTCTGGCCAATATTTATCTCCCAATCAACACCACCAAAACAAACCAAAATGCTTGTCTCATTTGCTGATTGTGAGTTGTAGCTCTGCCGTCTTTGCCTACATTACTACAGTGACTACACTTCAAAAGTACATCATTCATTGTGAAGTTCTCAGGTGCATTTAAAGATATGAAAGGTGCTATATGAATGCAAGTTTTTATATTTTCTTTCACAAAGATATAAGCCTTGGAGATAATGATGGGGAGAAACTATAGATAAGGGGGGTTTGGGTGAGGCTGGGAGTGTGTCAGGGACATAGGAGGAGAGATTGCAGCTGAAGCAGCTGTATGGATGGTCTCAATTGTGAAGATGAAAATGTCGAAGTTCCTTGCATTTAGTGTTGAGGACAAGGGTGAAGGAGGCGGAGCGGAGGGGATGTAAAGGAGTCAGAGAAGGTGATCTGCTGTTGAGGAGAGAACTCTGGGATGTTCCTTCTTTTACAGGGTTATCCTGCAATAGTATGAATTTTATGGCCATAGAGAGATAAACATTATAGTCAAGCCAGATCTGATAATAAATGGCTGGACCAGTCATGTGCCAGGTGCACTCAAGTCTACAGCCCTCAGACTTGATAGGGTGATGGTGTAACCATATCGAGAGAATGGAGGGGATGCAAGATTGTGGGCAGTTTATTGGTGACAGGGGTGTCAAATGGGATGAGGAAGTTGTTGAGCAGGGTAACAGTCGGTAGAGGAGTTAGGAATTAGAGAATGTGATTTTGAGAAAAGTCTTTTCCCAAGACAGAGGCTGAGGGTACTGGGTTGAAAGTAGTTAGGAAGATGTGGGCAGTGAGGAAGATGGAAGAAAGGTAAGGATGTAGAGCAGGATGAGGTTACAAAGATAAAAAGGAGTGAAGGTATGGAGCTATTTGAAAACAAGACTGAAGATTTTGAACTTGAGGCGATGTGGGATAGGCATCCAGTGTAAGTCAGTTAGGTGATAGATGCACAACATTTTGTGTGGGATGAGATGCAGATGGAAGAGATATGATTGAGTGGGAGTTTATGTAGGTTGGAGCTTGGGAGGCCTATGTAAAAGGAATTGAAAATGTAGAATCTGAAAGGAACAAAGGCACATATGAGAGTTTTTGCAGCGGCTGTAAGCATCATTGATTGAACCCACCTGATTATTCATTGACTATCTCCACAGGATCAAAAAGCTTCCACTCACTCATTGTGCAGCTCATTTGTGACTAGCAGCACCAAATAATACAAGTTAATGCTCGTTTTCCTGGCAGCTTTTTTATAGGCTGTCCATCCGCCATGAAGTCTAGTGTCTGAGTGGCTCTTTGTAGAAGTTGGCCTTGATCTTTAAACAAGTTGGATAACACCTGTGCTCTTTCCAGGACCACATCAGATCGCTGTGACAATGAGGTCCATTCACTCACCAGAATAAATGTTGAGTAGATTATTTTTTTGTATATGGCAATTCAGGGCAGAGTTGGTGAAGCGATGCTGTACAATACAGCCTGGCTAGGGTGTTAGGGATTATAGTAGTGTGCTGTATACTTCACAACTATGGTACCCAAAGGCAGTAGTAGCATGAAGGGAATGCAGAAGATAACCAGTTGCCAGCTGCAAGACATGGGTGTGCACATCTTATGCAGGATATCTTTCCTTAACTACCTATTGTGTCCACTGCAGGAACTCTCCGGTCATCATATCCCCCTTTCCAACCACACTGTACTGATACTTCCCCATGACATAAACTCAAATGGCTCCCATTCTAGTGGCTTCATCAAAACTACTTCCCACATGAACCCAAAACAATGGCACTGATAACCGGGAAATGCAGTGGGAACAGGGGTAGGGGTTCTGCTATTGCATGGGAAGCCCTGTAGTAGATTCAACATGCCTGTCAGTGGCATTTTAATGCAACCACCTCATTAACATTTTACTTCTGGATTTGGCACTGATTGTGCAGCAGTGGACACAATGAGAACCCGCAGGGCGTGATCTCAAATCCAGTATTTAAAGGGCCAACTGAAGGAGTTGGGAGTTCGAAGCAAGAAAAGGCGAACTGTGAGAACGGATTCAGGGAGGTCAAAGGCTGCACAGGGGCCAGTGAGGAGCCGGAGAGAGATAAACCTCCCCAGCAATGGGAAAAAGAAACTTGCTGCTGCCACAACGAAGACGTGGCTGGAGTTGGCCTGGGGTGTAAGCAGCTGGGGCACTGTGCCACGCTCCTAGATTCCGTACAGGAAACGCTTTAATGACCTAAGCAGGTCAGGAAAGACAAGTACTGCAGCACATTCGCCTACATCCTGTTGTGCACATCACTCTCCCTCCTCACTCTGCCTTGTCAAGCCTACGCCAACACACCACTCCTCAAACCTACTTACCTTGCAAGTGCACCCATCCTTTGCTTTCTATGCACTTCCTCACGACCCATCTATCCATCCATTACTGCCACTCACCCTCATTCTTATGCAATTTGAGGCCTCTCCTGGATAGTCATCCTCACCAAATGCACTCCATTCATCGGGTGACGCATGCCATAATAGTCACTCATAGGTCTGTTCTTTTCCCCGTTGAAGGAGAAAACAGTGCAAAACAAAGGGGACAGGGAGAGAACTGCAGGTGGGCCTCCACGTTCACACTGTTGACAACTGTAGAGGAAGAAGCGCTGGAGATCTGTGGCATCTTGCCAGTACTAATTCATATCTTTTTATCTCCGACAGGGCCTTCACACAGGAGTTCAGCAGGAGTCCATAGACTTCGCAGACGATGAATCCTCAGAGGAGCTGATTCCTTCTGAGGGTGCACCATTACAGGACTCATGCATTCTGTGCACCAGCTCAGATACTTGCACTTCAGTGGCACCAGTTTGATAGATAGTTGGGTTTTCACTTCACAAATAGCAAGAGCAGACACTGGTGTCATGTGGAGTCTGCATCGGAGGGCATAGTCCTCTCAGATGCTGTACCCCGGGTGCCATCGATGAAAAGGAAAATCATTGAGGATCAGCAGAGAACGTGCAATATAGTGACAGGCCTTCCAAGAAAACTGACCATGATTATAGATAGAATGGAATAGTCCGCCTCAAGCATGAGTGGGATGTCGTCGCTGGGCATTGTGACAATGTCACCTTGCATGGATAGAGTGACCAACTCTGTGGAGCATCAAACACAGAAATGGAATGAGTCCCTGTAATTCTTGATCACGGCCATGCACACTCTAGATGCCAACATGTCTGCCTTAAATAGGATGACAGATACCTTAACTTTACCCTTGAAGTGCTGTACTGATCTGCACTAAGCTGCTCTCCAGGAGAGTGGTAGCAGTGAAGTGTGGCTAGCCCATGGGAGGGATGGTGGCAAAAGGGGACATGGAATTGGGACCACTCAAAGCTCTTCCATTTCTCACCTGTTGCCCGCCCCAGTCAGTAACCCACATGACCGAGTCTGACCCTGCACATGTGCAGATGGAGCAGTCTTCACAGGCTCCAAAATCCAAAGGTTGTCAGCCAAGAGCATCTCCAGTCACAGCAGGAATCTGAGCAGCCTGCCTCTACCTCTGCTTAAGCCACAGGGGTTGCATCACGTAGGAACAGTAGAAAAAGGAAAAGTAAAGCTTTGTATTTGCACAAGGGTAAGCACATGGGTGTATGAGAAGATGTTATGCTGTGAAGTTTCCATTCTTTAGTAGAATCACATAAATTTTATTAGTTTGCACCACTTTCCTGTCTTGCCCATTCTTGGTTGCCGGGTGGAAAGTCATATTTTAACTTGCTTGCTGATGAATAGAAAAGACATGAAATGATGGGAACCAATGTGGGGATGTGCAAGGGGTTGTTGGATGTATGCAGGACTGCTTTGTGTCAGTGGCAATGGCGGAGGGAAGGCAAGAAGACTGACTGTGCTTCTGACATCGGTCCACTGATGCAACCTAAATGAACCTTGCATTAATAAGAGCATCCCTGGCAGAAATGCGAGCAGCTGTTGCTGCATTGCCCTCATCACCTTCCTCCTCCTCAAAATCGTTTGCAGACACTCTGCGCATTGTGCCTTGTTCCTCCTGCAGGTCCAAATCTCGCTGCTGTACAATGTTGTGCAGAGCACAGCACACCACAACCATTCCGGAAACCCTGGCCGGTGCTTAGTGAAGGGTGCCTCCAGATCTGTCTAGGCCCCTGAAGCACATCTTCAGCATGCCGATGGCTTGTTCGATAACACACATATGGTGGTCATATGGCATTCATTGCAGGCTTTTGCAGCGCTGGTGGGCTTCATTGCTTGGGTTTCTGACAGGTGTCATTGGCCAAGTTTGAAGTGGGTATCCATTGTCTCATAGCAGCCAGCCCTTAATGGTGCTTGTAGGCCCAAAGAGGTCAGGGAGCTTGAACTGCCGCAGGACGGAAGCATCACGGCAGCTCTCTAGGAATTGTGTGCACACTTGCAGAAATATCTTTTAGTGATTGCACACCAGCTGCACATTGATGGAGTAGAAGTGCTTGCAGTTGACTAATACTCCTGATTGACCTAGGGGTGTACAGATTGCCATGTGCGTGCAGTTGATGACACCCTGCACCTGTGGGAAGCCTGCCAGAGGTGCAACCCTGAGCGCCCACTCATTTGGACTGGCGTCATCGCAGACAAAGTTCACATAATTGCCGGCTCTGGCAAACAACCTCTCTTATGCATTTTTGGGCCGCCGACTGGGAGATCCTGGATATGTCTCCAGCTGAGCCCTGGAAGGATCCGCGCAAAAAGGTCGAGGGCGGCAGTTACTTTCGTGGCCACTGGTAATGCGTGGCCACCAGGTTTTCTTCTAAGAACTGCAGAGGTCTGCCACCACCTGACGCAACAACCCGAGCCTCCTGAATCACTGTTGTTCTGCATGTGAAGGAAACTCAGCCTCTGCCTGTACATCCTGTAGTGCCTCCTGCAAGCTCCACCCCTTGACTGCTCCCCTATCTGATGCCCAGGTGCAGGTCTCTCAACAGCAGGCTGCTGCTGGTCCCTCTCTGATGTCCAGCTGCAGTTCTGTTAACAGCAGGTTGCTGCTGCGGCTGGTCATATTGCTCCTCGTCCGAGGTCCAATCTAAGACAGCCAAGGGGCCACCCATCTTGACGTGATTCTGAAAACCACCAAAGTGTAGAAAGTAAACTCTTAGTAAAAGTGCTGTGAACAATCTCTTTCCCATTAAAAGGTAAGAATGTAGCTGTGAATACTGAGTATTTATTGCAGTATTTCCATGAGTTTTAATCAGCCCTCTCAATTGCCATTGTGTTCTCACCTTTCTATCAATGGTGAGTTGCAGGAAACTTGTGGATGCGACGTTAAACTTAAGTGTTGAAATATCCAATTGAATGATTACCATATGCTAATAGACAACCTGACGCTCCTCAGTGGGTTGCACAAAAGGCTAACGTGCCCGACTTAAACATGGAAGCTGGTGGGTTTGAGCACTCACATTTTTACCTGATTTAACTCCCCACCCATAGCCAAACCCATTTACCATGATTTTTTACTGTGAACCTAAAAATTGTGCCTTTCTTTACAAGGTTGAACAGCACACAATTGCACCACCGTGTTTCCCCATGGTGCAACTGTGTGCTGTTCAACCTTGTATCCCTAATGTACTACTTCTCCTAGGTGCAACCTGAGTGGCAGCAATACTTGAAGTACCTGGTTGGTCTGCTTCAAAATGAGTCTCTTGGGTAAGTGGTCCTCATCTCAGGACAGCTAAGTCCTGAGATGGATCTGCTGCAGGTTGTATCTTTTGTGCCGCCACAAGATCAGACTTGCCATACGTCCTTTGCAACACATGTGCAGGAAAATGAGGGGGCTGGCTGGAGGGGACACATGTTGGTGCTTTCTTGAGAAATAAAATGGGACAGTGATCTTACCATGCCACTAGTACTGACCATTGGCTTTGATTCGCAACTGATTAGCAGGAGAGCTGACTGAATGGCAGCAATCAGATCACTGAAGCCCTGAGTGATTGTCTGCAAGATTCAAAAGCTACTAGAGACACCTCTTTCCAATCAGTGGATTGGATCGGCAGGAAGGGGGGTCAGCAATCGGAGAGGTCAGCGATCGGGAGGGGTCCGGCAATCGGGAGCGGGGATTCGAAAGGGGGTCGCCAATCGGGAGTAGGGAGAGCAATCAGGAAGTAGTTGCCAATCAGGGAAGGGGAAAGAGAGGATCCAGGATGGGGTGGGGTTGCAGTATCGGCAGGTGATGGGGGGTGGTCGGGGATCGTCAGGCAAGCAGGGGTCGTTGGGGGGGGAGGCAGATGATCGGAGCTGGTCACCAGACTGTGTCTGGCCTCATCATCATCGTAGAGGGGAGGGGAGATCTGGGAATGCGATCAAAGGCCTTGTGGAGGGAGTTTTCGATCACAGGGGGTGGGTTAGGTAGCAACCCTGGATCCAGGAGGGAGGTATAAAGCCACTTACCTCCTGGATGCAGCAGTCCCTGATCGGTTTAACTGCTGGGTTTCAGGAATTGTGTGAAACCCGTTCACAGACAGTTAAATTCAAAATGATGGGGAGAATAGAGGCTTCCAGCCTCATTACAATATTTAAATTGAGGTAACACCCTATGCGAGCAGATTGGTCACCTGCCCCCCCATCCCGACTCCAGGGAAACCAGAAGTGGGCGGGTTGGAGGCGGAATCAGGTCGGGATTATCATTTCAACACCCGTGCTCCAAACCCACCGTTCTTTATGGGAAAATTCTGGCCAAAGTTGCTATACCTTCCATTGCACCCCTGTGAGGGGCAACATAGTGACAGCAGAACACTTTTGTGCTAAAATAAATAATTTAATAGTGTCATGTTGGTTCTGTAATAGTTAAAATGGTTTCCTACTAAAGTTATTGTAAAAATATGCTGGTGAGAATGAAATTAATACAAAATACTCAGCTCGTCCTCCAAAAAAGTGCACAAAAGCAAGTTTGTATTTACACTAGTAATGGACAACGGGGCCCAAATGTGATCAGAGCTCCAGTATTTGATATGAGGAGAGCAAATTCAAAGTTTTGCAAATGTTTTCCTGAAAGTTTTATAAAGTTTACTGATTGGTGATTGTGCCTCCATCCCACAGATACCGTCTAACTAAAGAAGGTTTTAACGTTATCCCAACTTCTAGATAAAGGACTTTCCAGGCAAATGTAAAAGCCTTGATTTACACTTTCAGCTGCATTAAATCATGGCACATTTCCTAAAGGTTGCCTGCAATCAATCTAGTGACATACTACAAATTAAAAGGAGTCATTGTAAAGGAGAGTTTAAACATCTTGTAATTATACCTTCAGGATTGGAGAAGCATTGCCAATCCTTCAACTAAAATGATTAGATAATAATGACAATAAAAACCTTTGCGCCACATTCCTGTTGGATAGAGAGGCTCCTGTGATAGGGTGTAATTCTAAAATAGTAACCCAATTTTTTTATTATTTGAATTTGTGTACAATAATATTCAAAAAGGGTGAAAAACAAACACTGGCAACTATACTTTCATTCCATGTAAATAATGGAATCTATAATTAGAAGTAAATGTGAGGATCATCTGTACAATAACAATTTTATAAACAGCAGTCAACCAGATTCAGAAGTAAAGCATCCTTCCTGACCTTTCTTGAGAAGTGACAACCCAAGTGGACTGTGGAAAGCTCCATGACATACCATAGCCTGCCTTCCAAAATGACATACCGTAGCCTGACTTCAAACCAAAGGCTGTTAATTAAACTCAAAGCTGTGGGGATTCAGGGAAACCCCTGGGAATGGATGAGAAACTAGCTGAAATTGGGAAACACTAAGTACTCATTAGAGGAGTTATGTCACAGTAAGGATAAGTGCTGAGCCGGGTTCCTCGGGGCTTGGTTGTTAGGGCCATTACTGTTTATAATTTGCATAAATAAATCACATTGTCTGCATGCCCGACACAAGACTCCCAAAACAAGTTCTACTTGGAACTCCTACACGGCAAGCGAGCCCCAGGTGGGCAGAGGAAACGTTTCGAGGACACCCTCAAAGCTTCCTAGATAAAGTGAAACATCCCCACCGATGTCTGGGAATCCCTGGCCAAAGACCACCCTAAATGGAGGAAGAGCATCCGGGAGGGCGCTGAGCACCTCGAGTTTCGTCGCCGAGAGCATGCAGAAATCAAACGCAGGCAGCGGAAGGACCATGCGGCAAACCAGACTCCCCACCCACTCTTTCCTTCAACGACTGTCTGTCCCACCTGTGACAGAAATTGTAATTCCCTTACTGGACTGTACAGTCACCTGAGAACTCACTTTTAGAGTGGAAGCAAGTCGAGGGACTGCCTATGATGGTGATGATGAAATGACCTGGATTCAAAAACTCAATGTAAAGTGGTCAAATTTGCAGATTATATCAAAATAGGAGGGGCAGTAGAATCACAATAGGCAACTCATAGATTACTCAATGAATTAGAGAATTAACTTGTAATTAAATAGCACCTTTCAGGTCTTCCTAAAGCAATTTACAGCCAATGAAGTACTGTACTCCAGAAGTGTAGTCACTTTAGTAATGTTGGGAAATGCAGCTGTCTATCAGCGCACAGCATGGTCCCTCAAACAGCAATGAGGTCAATTACCAGATAATCTGTTTTAATAATATTAGTTAAGTGATAACTGTTGGCAGGATGCCAGGAGAATTCTCCTGCACAATTTTGAATAGTGCCTTGGGATCTTTTACGTCCACCTGAGAGAGCAGACGGGGCCTCGGTTTAATATCTTATCCAAAAGACAGCACCTCTGGCAGTGCAGCATTCCCGCAGTACTCCACTGAAGTATCAGCCTAGTTTATGTGCTCAAATCTCAATTGGAGCTTGAGCCCATGACCTTCTAACTCAAAGGCAAAAGTACAACCACTGAGCCAAGGCTGACAGATTTTTTTTTTTTATTCGTAGCCAATCTTTCCAATTCTTTGTCAAATCACAAACGCCAGAGGTCACCTTGCACACATCAAGGATCACTCTGCGCCAATGCTCTTAGCCAAAAGGCCGAGAGCCACTGCACCGTTCCTGGAAGTACTGCAATACCAGGTTCGTGCCATGGAGGTGGATGGGTCAGGCCCCCCACACACCTCCGTGGAGGTGGATGGGTCAATTCACCCCACCCACCTCCTATTTCCAAAAAGCATAGGAGAACCACCTTCCTGATCCAGGGAGAACCACTTTGGGGTCATGGTTACTCCCCTGTCAGGTCAGTTACGCATGACCTTAGCCAAAAGGCCGAGAAGCGAGATATATGGAACAAGATATGTAAGTCAGCAGAACAGATGAAGTTTAATGCAAAGAAGTATAAAGTGCTGCATATAGGAGGGATACATAATCACAATAGTCTGTGAATGGTGTTGAAACAGCTAAGTGTGAAGCTAAAAGAGACCTAGGAATCTTAGTGGACTCAAAGCTAAATATTTCAACCAAAACAGAGTAGTTATCAGCAAAGTCAATAAGATGTTGAACCACATAGCCAAAACTGCAAGATACAAGTCCAAGGAGGTAGTGATCAAACTTTATAATATTCAGGTCAAACCACAATTTGAATACTGCATCCAAGAAATTGGAAAGACATCCGAGCACAGGTAGCAGTGCAGAGGTGAGCCATGAGGCTAATCCCTATTGTTAGGGGGTTGTGTTATGAGCAAACATTGGAACAAGTTGGGGTTTTCAGCCTAAAAGGGAGACATCTAAGAATTAACCTTACAGAGAAGCATTAGATTGTTAAGGCCATAGAAAAAGTTACCTCAAAATATTACTTTAAATTAAACTGCAGGAATAGAAGGGACACAAGCTCAAATCAATAAAGGATAATTTTAGTACAGATATCAAGATTTTTTTCTTCACATAGAATGATCAACATATGACATAGACTACTAGATAGACTAATCTAGATAGACTAATGGAAGCGAAAACCCTGGAAACATTTAAGAAATAATTGGATGCTACAATGGGGAAATCTTAGGATCTCTCTGATGAATTCAGATGGGCCCAATAATGGTAATCATCTTGTGATCTTGCAACAAAAAAAGACTTGCATTTATGTAGCACCTTTCATGAGAACTGAAGGTCCAAAGTGCTTTACGGTCAATTAAGTACTTTTGAAGTGTAGTCACTGTTGTAATGAAGGAAACGCGGCAGCCAATTTGTGCACAGCAAGCTCCCACAAACAGCAATGTGATAATGACTAGATAATCTGATTTTAGTGGTGTTGGTTGAGGACATCGGGGATAACTCCCCTGCTCTTCTTCAAAATAGTGCCATGGAATCTTTTACGTCCACTTTCTCAGCACTGCACTGGATTGTCAGCCTAGATTTTCATGCTCAAGTCTCTGAAGTAGGACTTGAACCCACAACAAACTGTTAAAACTGTGAAGGCCATAGAGAGTGTGCAGAAAAGATTTACGAAAATGATTCCAGGGATAAGGGACTTCAGTTACGTTGATAGACTGGAGAAGCTGTGGTTGTTCTCCTTGGAGCAGAGAAGATTAACAGGAGATTTGATAGAGGTGTTCAAAATCATGAGGGGTCTTTACAGAGTAGAGAGAAACTTTTCCCATTGGCAGAAGGGTCGAGAACCAGAGGACACAGATTTAAGGTGATTGGCAAAAGAACCAAAGGCGACATAAGAAAAAACTTCTTTACACGAATGGTTAGGATCTGAAATGCACTGCCTGAAAGGGTGGTGGAGGCAGACTCAATCACTGCTTTCAAAAAGGGAGTTGGATAAGTACCTGAAAGAAAATAAATTGCAGGGCTATGGGGAAAGGGCGGGGGCGTGCAACTAGCTGAGGTGCTCTTGCATAGAGCTGGCGCAGGCTCGATGAGCCAAATGGCCGCCTTCTGTGCTATAACCATTCTATGATTCTGACTCAGAAGTGAGGGTGCTACCAACTGAGCCACGGCTGACAAAGGCTATGTTCAATGAATTGCTCAATCTTATTAAAGTTATTCTCAGACCATAGATATAACCATGCATTCAATTGCATACAAAATGTATTAGCATATAACGTTAACGATGAATAGCATGGGTGATGACTAATTGAGGATTGTCTGTGTGTTCTGCTGTGTGTTGTGTTGTGTAATAGTAATAATAATAATCTGATATCTGTCATATCTGTAATAGTACCTAGGCAATGATCTTATGCCATGCTCTTGTCATCTTTGCAGAAGAAACTTTTGAAGAATAGGGTGGAACAGAGGCGTACTGGGGGAGGACTGGCAGATATCACCCCATTGATGGATCTTGAACACTGGGCGTTGGCCTTAGCGGGGGTCTACAATTGGTCGGCCACCCGTGGTGGTGCTGAACCTGGTCTTGTGCCACGTGAGTAATGTATAAACCATTGGTGATTTAAAGTAATTTAATGCCATTTCAGTACAACATATGATTGATGTAATGTTATGTAATTAATGATGGGATCATGAAATATCATTGTAATGCAATGCAGATTCTGTACTATCATGATGTTAATTATATGTGACGTCTGTCATTGATACTTAAGTTTATAGCAGTAGTGTTGCTCCTCGTACATATGACTGCATAGCGTAAGTATTCTCATGTGACCCTGGCATTTATTTAACTTAAGTGTTGTGCAGTGTCCTCCAATAGCAGAAACGTTAAGCATATACAAAGTTTGCAAACAATTGCGAGGCCAGGCCAGGAAAGGCAAACGTAACACAATTGTAACTGTCACCAACGTAACGCAAAGCATTCATTTATGAGCTGCTGATGCAACAGTCTTGCAGCTGCGTAACTACCACGGGGCTTTTCCTGCGGTCTAGGGTGGGGTGGGGGCATGGTTTCAACGCCAGCCTGATTGTCCTGCCCGAGGTCCTCGTCCTCCTCTCTCGAGGTGAACCGACAGTCTCATCTGGCAATTCTTGTCTCCTCCTGATAGCTAAGTTATGCAACATGCAGCACACCACAATAAACTGAGTGACCTGCTGAGGGTGGTATTGTAAGTCACCTCCTGAGTGGTCCAGGCATCTGAAGCGCTGTTTAAGCACTCCAATTGTCTTTTCGACGATATTGCGGGTGGCTATGTGGCTTTCGTTGCAGTGCTTCTCAGCTTCCGTCTGGATCTTATGCAGGAGGGTCATGAGCCAGCTGGCAAGGCCATATCCTTTATCCCCCAGTATCCAACTGTGACCTTGTGGCTGACTCTTAAACAGGTCAGAGACAGTGCTCTCATGCAAGATGTGCGCATCATGGATGCTCCCTGGAAAATTTGCATTTATTGCCATAATTATTTGCTTGTGGTCGACAACGAGCTGCAAATTCAGGGAGTGGAATCCCTTTCGGTTCCGAAACACCTCTGCATCCTGTAAAGGTGCTCGAAGGGCGATGGGCATACAGTCTATTGCTCCCTGCACCTTGGGAAGTTTGTTATTCTCGAGAAATCCAAAGCCTTCTCAGTCTGTGCCTCCCTAGCTATAGGGAAGCTTATAAAGTCCATCCTGTGTGCGTCAAGGGCTTCAGTCACCTGTCGAATGCAGCAATGTGTGGCGTGCTGAGAGATACCGCAAATGTCACCAGCTGAGGCCTGAAAGGAGCCCGATGCATAGAAGGAAAGTGCTGCAGTAACCTTGACCTCAATCAGCAGTATGGTCCTGATGGTGCTCCCTTAATGAGCTGGCATATCTCACTGATGACCTCCTTTCAGAAGCGCAGCCTCCTAAGGCACGTGTTATCAGACAAGTCCAGGTATGACCGCTTACCCCTGTAAGTGCGTTGGTTGTAAGGTCTCCTCCTCCTCAGCAGTCTGCCACCTCTTTGATTGAAGAGGTGCTCAATGAACCTTCTCCCATCTCTAGTCTGCAGCATATGAGTCGTCATCAATACTGGCTGAGAAATTACAGACCCCATTACTATTACTAAATGCTCTATTTATATGTATTCAAAATTAAATTGTTCTCTAAAAACCTCAATAAAAAATCAAAATTCACCACAATATAATTAGATGGTTGTCAAAGAGATTTTAAAACCACCTTAAAAGCACTCACAAATTACTTCAAAGCTCCCATGAACTTGAAGCAG
The DNA here is from genome assembly GCF_044704955.1 of Pristiophorus japonicus. NCBI lineage: Eukaryota > Metazoa > Chordata > Chondrichthyes > Pristiophoridae > Pristiophorus > Pristiophorus japonicus. The sequence continues at coordinate 182,096,175 of NC_091986.1, forward strand.
CCTTTTATGAAAAGTCCTCCAAATTACAAAATGGGTGAGTGCAGCTTTTTTTGAGCGTCTTTTTAGGCAAGCGATCATTTGGGCGGTATATGGGCGAGATGCCGAAAGTAACGCTCGCCGATATTCTGGGCAGTATTTGGGCATTAGTTTCCATTACAAACAGTCTTCTGGGCGGTGCACGACTGATGACATCATAATTTAAAAAAAATATATGGGCGAGCAGTTCAACTAATTCTTGGCGTTAACTGTATGACAAAGGTTACGCCGACGACAAATGGGCGGTAAGAGACTTGCAACTAAATGAAATTCCTTGCCGGTAGTCCTGGAAATCGCTGTACCTGATATTACGTCATTCTAGGATTACACCACTGTTTATCAAATATATTACTTTGATCTTTGTGAGTCTTAGATCGACGTCAGGTTTTATTTTTTCAGCATCCTATTACCACCTCCTTCTGCTGAAAGAGATCAGTCACAACAATTTTCTTTTAAATAGCGCCTTTAATGTAGAAAAACAGTCCAAGGCACTTCACAGAGGCACGAAAGGACAAAAATGGTACTTAAGGGGGAAAGGGATAGAAAGGTACATCGATGGGGTGAGATGAAGTAAGGTGAAAGATGGTTGGTGTGGAGCATATACAACAACTTGTATTTATATAGCACCTTTAACGTAGCAAAACGTCCCAAGACACTTCACAAGGGTATTATGAGATTAAAAAATTGACACTGAGCCACATAAGTAGAAATTAGCGCAAGTGACCAAATGCTTGGTCAAAGAGGTAGGTTTTAAGGAGTGTCTTGAAGAAGGAGAGGTAGAGAGGTGGAAAGGTTTAGGCAGGAAGTTCCAGAGCTTGGGGCCTAGGCAACAGAAGGCACTACCACCAATGGTTGAGCGATAATAATCAGGGATGCTCAAGAGGGCAGAATTAGAGGAGTGCAGACATCTCGCGGGGTCGTGGGGCTGGAGATTACAGAGATGGGGAGGGAGCGAGGCCATGGAGGGATTTGAAAATAAGGATGTGAATTTTGAAATGGAGGCGCTGCTTAACCGGAAGCCAATGTAGGTCAGCAAGCACAGAGATGATAGGTGAGCGGGACTTGGTGCGAGTTAGGACACGGGCAGCCAAGTTTTGGATCACCTCTAGTTTACATAGGGTAGAATGTGGGAGGCCAGCCAGGAGTGCATTGGAATAGTCAAGTCTAGAGGTAACAAAGGCATGGATGAGAGCATTAGCAGAGGATGAGCTGAGGCAAGGGTAGAGACGGGCGATGTATGGAGGTGGAAATAGGCAATCTTAGTTATGCTGTGGATATGTGGTCGAAAGCTCATTTCAGGGTCAAATATGACACCATGGTTTAGTCTCAGACAGAAGTTGGGGAGAGGGATGGAGTCAGTGGCTAGTGAACAAAATTTGTGGCGGGGACCAAAAGCAATGACTTCGGTCTTCCCAATATTCAATTGTCGGACAAGCAGTCTGGTGTCGAGAGAAGTGGTAGTGAGGTGTGGTTGGTTGTCATCAGCATACATGTGGAAACTGACGCTGTGTTTTCGGATAATGTCGCCCAAGGGTCAACATGTAGATGAGAAATAGGAGGGGGCCAAGGTTAGATCCTTGGGGAACACCAGAAGTAACGATGCAGGGGTGGGACGAGAAGCTGTTGCAGGTGATTTTCTGCTTACGATTAGATAAGAATTAAACCAGGCAAATGAAATCCAATCTAGATGAACGACGATGGAGATGCATTGGTGAAGGATAGAATGGTCAACCGTGTCAAAGGCTGCAGACAAATCAAGAAGGGCCAGGAGGGATAGTTTTCCTTTGTCACAGTCACAAAGGAAACTGGATTCAAACATGGAATTGTGGGAAAGAGAATAGCGGGAAAGATGGGCACGGATTTGACACCACCAGCATAGACCTGTTGGTCCCAATGGCCTGCAAAAACTATGTAAGGTAAATCAACTACTTGTCTGTGATTGTGATATTTTCTTTGGAGGGGAAGATGCAGCAGACATTTTGAAACTTTACAAGTAATGTTGATTACGAGATTATGCCTTAGAAGTATCCAACGGCTTTGAGGCAGGAATTGCTGGGGTGGGATATTGGATTAATTTACCGCTAAAAACCCGGCGTCAAACAAAAAGAAGTTAAAAAGCTGCAAGCCTCAACACGTTGGGCCAGGAAAGGGTTAAAAAAAAAAGAAATTGCAACCGGAACCATAAATAATTATTTGCATGACGTTCATCTCGAATTGTGTTTTATGTAGCCATGCCTTTATTGTTGTTGTCTTGCGCTCGCTCACTGAGTGCAAGTGATACGAAGGAGGAGCCTCCAGCTGCCGTAGCCCCGGGCCAGGCTGTGGTGTTAGGTATGTGGTGCAGTTCAGAGTTCCCTCTAGGCTTTCCTTGCACGGAGTGTTGCTACTATCATTATTTCCGATAGACACTCAGGACAATACTGCACTGATAATGGCTACTTACGGTGACACCGTCAATCGCGACCAGAATGGAGATGATTGAGTAATTGGGGCCCGTCATACTCACTCCGGTGACAATAACGATGGGAAAGGATCCGTAGAGCCCTGAACAATTGTTTGGGAAATGATTCGTGGGTAGTATCAACATCCAGTTCTGTAATACCGTGTCAAATAGTCAAAGGCGAGGGATGTGGTAAACAGTTCGTAAAATAATGAAAACAATACCTTACTTGGACGTGCTCATTATTTATATAAATATTCAGGAGCAGGATACGCGGAAAGATCGCAGTGTTCGATACAATGTGCGCGCTTTGGAAACCTTCCCATCTGGCCATAAGTAACAGCCGGTTGTCTGTACGAGTAGTGTTGAGCACAGTGGCATTTTACATGTCCGTGTTGAATGAAAACCACAAACCATTAGGGCAAACGCGATTGTGATACATTGAAAAAACATAGCAGTGACAAATAAACAAACACGGAATTATCTCAGTAGTTTACAGCGTGCGTTATACCACCAGCTCTCACTGCTCACCCGAGGTGAAAGATTAACGAACGCCCGCGGGGCGTACAAGTGGCTTAAACAGCACTGCCAAGTTGGCTTCCTTTCCTGCAACTCGCAGTCTCGTTTCATATTTAAAGTAGCGATTGAAGCTAGTGAATTCAAAAAACGTTTTAAAGAATTATGTCAAACGCTGTTCCTATCTACCTGTCCTCGCTTTGTCTTGACATTATAACTAATTTGACTCGTAATCTCGATCTGTATTCCCCTCCCTCGCCTGTAAACCTTTACTCTCACCAGTCTTCCAGTTAATTGTTTTCTTACTCGTTTTTCACTATTTGGGTTCCCTTTTGTTTGGTTTGTGTGTGTGTGTGTGTGTCCTCATTTATTGAACTTCTCTTTTCCTTCTCCCGATATATGTTCAGTCTCACTCTGGCTCTTTTGCCATTTAGGGAGCGTTCAGGTCTATTCCCAGAGAAAGAGGGGGGAAGAGCGTGAGAAGCCGCTTTCTGGGAGACGTCATCTAATTGACAGCTCACCTGACCACCCACCCGCCGGAAAGCGGGGCGATAACTCACAGGCGGCGGCGGGGAGAGAGAGGGAGGGGGGAAATCTCATTGATCTCCAATCAGTGCGGCAAACGGGGCGGGACTTCCGCCAACAGGTTGCTCGGGGCTTGCGGGGAGTTTATAGCCGGAGCCCGGGCAGAAGCTGGGTGCAGTGGGACTTAATGCTGCAACCCTTAACGGAGCAACAACAACAACAAAAAAAAAGAGAACTATCACTTAAAAAAAAATACTAAAATATATATCTACATCTTGCAGAACCTTGCTTGCAAATTGAGCGAGGGGGGAAAAAAAGCAAATATTTTGTTTTAAAAGAAAGTTAACACCATGGTTGTGTCAGAGGAAGGTTTGCAGCGAAGAGGGGAGAGTGCGTTTGCATGCTTGCATGTAACCCTGGCCAGGCTGTTGTTACTGCTGCTGGCTCTGACAGTGACAGGTAGCACAACAACTCAAGAGATTTTCGACGGCGTGGAGCTTTACTATGGGTTCGGGTCGGGGCTGTCGGGCGACTCCATCCTTCTGGCCAACAACGGCATCCGTGTGCCCTTCGGCAGGTCGGTGGACATCGACCCCATCAACGACCTGGTGGTCCAGGTCCACCCGGGGGACCGGTGCACCATCACCGTGCTGGAGAACGACCCGCTGTCCCAGAGGCCGGGCCAGCTGACGCCCAAGAAGTTCCCGTGCGACTTCGGGGCGGACGAGGTGAGATACTCGCACTTTGGCTCCAGGAGCCCCTCCAAGGACCGGGTGAAGCTGCAGCTGAGGTACGACACCCAGACCGACACTTTGGTCGTGCCCTTCATGCTGGAGGTGGAGGTGGTCTTCACCCAGCTGGAGATCATCACCCGCAACATGCCGCTGACGGTGGAGAAGCTGCTGGGCACCAGCAACCCCATCGACAAGAAGGTGCTGGAGTTCACCTACAGCTCGGCCTGGGAGGTGTGTAAGATCAGCACGCTGGCGGGCGCCGGCGGCCTCCCGCGCTACGGGCGGCTGCTCAACGACCGGCGGGCCGGCCAGATGGTGGACTGCCAGGAGCTGGTGAGCTCGGACATCCGTTACCGCCACACGGCGGCCGGCGGCTCGCCCAACCGCGACTACATCCCCATGGTGGCCGAGCTGCACGACCGCGAGGGCCACCTGCTGAAGCAGGAGTATTTCCAGATCATGGTGCGGGTGCGGGAGGGCGCCGAGAACACGCCGCCCAAGCCCAGCTTCGTGGCCATGATGATGATGGAGGTGGACCAGTTCGTGCTGACCGCCATCACCCCGGACATGCTGGCGGCCGAGGACGCCGAGACGGCGGCCGGCGACCTCATCTTCAACATCACCTCGCCGCTCGACCCGCGCCAGCTCGCCATCGTCAGCACCGACGACCAGAACCTGCCGCTCGCCTCCTTCTACCAGCGCGACCTGGCCGAGCTGAAGATCGCTTACCGGCCGCCCGCCGCCGACTCGGACGCCGAGAGAATCTTCCAGATCGAGTTCGAGGTGGTGGACACCGAGGGCGCCGCGTCCGACCCCTTCGCCTTCATGGTGGTGGTCAAGCCCATGAACACGCTGGCGCCGGTGGTGACCCGCAACACGGGCCAGCTGCTGTACGAGGGCCAGTCGCGGCCGCTGTCCAGCTCGCACAACCTGCAGATCAGCGACGAGGACAACCTGTCCGAGGTGCGCATCACAGTGGTGGACGGCCTGCGCCACGGCCAACTGACGGTGCTGGGAGCGCCCCGGAAGTTCTTCACCCCCGCCGACCTGGACGCCGGCCTGGCCGTCTACCAGCACGACGGCAGCGACACCTACAGCGACAACATCGTCTTCCGCATGACCGACGGCCAGCACCGGGTGGAGTTCCTCTTCCCCATCGCCATCGTGCCGACCGACGACGAGCCGCCCACCGTCAACGCCAACACCGGCCTGGTGCTGGCCGAGAACCAGATGGCGGCCGTCTCGCCCTCGGTGCTCAGCGCCACCGACATCGACTCGGAGGACTCGACCGTCCGCTTCACGGTCGAGCCCCCGCTCTCCCGCCTCGGGGAGCTGCTCCTCCGTCAGGCCGAGCCGCCCGCCGACCTGCACGCCTGGCGCTTCGTCGAGAAGGACGGCGCCTTCGAAAAGGTGTGCCTGGAGTGGTCCCAGCAGGACATCATCGACGGGAAGCTCTTCTACCGACACGTCGGGCCTCACAGCACCACCACCGTCATGGACCAGTTCGTGTTCCGTGTACAAGATGACAACGACCCCCCGAATCAGTCGGGCGAGCATACTTTCATCATCAAAATTCAACCCGTGGATGACATTCCCCCCGAATTATATTCCGGGAGCACTCTGCAGATGATTGTTGAAGAGTACCGCATGACACATTTTCGGAGGAAGTTTCTTCGTTACACTGACCTGGATTCGGACGACCGAGATTTGAAGTACACCGTCACAAAGCCCCCCACCGATACCGATGAAAACAATCCCGTGCAAATGGGCAACATCGTATTCACCGAAAGCCCCACTATTTTAGTGATGGAGTTTACTCAAGCTCAGGTCAACCACCACAAAATTGCCTACAGACCTCCAGATGTGGAACTTGGAATTACTCCTCACGTTGTTCAGTTTGAGTTTACAGTAGAAGACACGGCTGGGAACAGTGTTGATGGAATATGTACAATCTTTCTGCAGCCTGTGGACAACAAACCACCTCAAATAACCAACACTGGCTTTACAATCTTTGAAAGAGACACTTATATAGTTACAAGTGCTGAACTGGATGCCACAGATGCAGACACTGATGGGCCCCAGATAACATTTACACTTTCTCAGCTTCCAAAACATGGTCAGTTGCAGTATGCTGGTGTTAGTATAACTGAGGGAGAAGCATTTAATTTAAATGATATAGCTAATGGGAAAATAGCATATGTGCACAATGGTGATGAGTCTACTGGTGATTCTTTGAAAATTGATGTAAGTGATGGAGTTCATACAGTTACAATCACTGTTAGAATAACAGTACGTCCAGTTGATGATGAGGTACCAACTATTATGCTGCCGGTTGGAACTATTGGATCATACTTGGATGTGTTGGAAAATGGAGCCACTGAAATAACAACTAATGTCATCCAAGGGACAGATGAAGACACAGATGATCTTAGATTGACTTTCATAGTCGAGGACCAACCCAAACTGGGAGAGATCTTGGTTAATGGAATCCCCGCTGAAAGATTTACACAACAGGACATCATAAATGGGGTTGTGATTTATTCACACACAAATGGTGAGATAGGACTACAAAGACATGAAGATTCTTTTAATTTGACACTCACCGACATGTCTGATGAGTGGAATATTGGAGGAAACAAAGTACAAGGTGTTCGTGTACAAGTGACCATCCTTCCTGTTGATAGTCAAGCACCCGAAGTTATTGTAGGAAAACAGTTTACTGTGGTTGAAGGTGATAAAAATGCAATAACACTGAAAAATATAAAAGCTGAAGATTTTGATACCCCTGAAGATGATATTCTCTGTACTATTATTGTGCAACCAACTTCTGGCTATGTAGAGAACATTTCACCAGCTCCTGGGTCTGAGACATCTCGCGCAGGAACTGCTATCACTGCTTTCACTTTTAAAGAGGTACGTTTTGGACACATTAATTATGTTCAGAGCATTCACAAAACTGTGGAATCAGTGGAGGATAGGTTTACATTCCGCTGCTCTGATGGCATTAACTTCTCTCAGAGGCACTTTTTTCCTATTATCATAATCCCTGCAAATGATGAAAAACCAGACATTTTTATGAGGGAGTTTGTTGTGATGGAGGGTATGAGTCTCGTTATTGACACTCCTATTCTCAATGCTGCAGATGGCGACATCCCTGCCGATGACTTAACTTTCTCCATCATTAAACCACCGAAGCATGGTCAGATATTAAATCAGCTTACCACAGGTACTGTCCTTGTCAACAGCTTTACTTTAGATCAGATCAGAGATGGCTCCAGCATTGTTTATGAGCATGATGATTCTGAAACCAAGGAAGACAGTTTTGACATTCGACTTACTGATGGGAAGCACAGTGTTGAAAAAACAGTCATTATAATGGTCATTCCACTCGATGATGAGACTCCAAGAATGACTATAAATGATGGATTAGAAATTGAGATCGGAGAAACAAAAACAGTAAATGATAAAATTCTTAAAGCGACAGACTTGGATTCAGATGACAAAACACTTGTGTACATTATACGTTATGGACCAACTCAAGGTCTCTTGCAATATCTTCTCCCTTCAGGCAACTTTGAAAACATTACGGTAGGAATGAACTTCACTCAAGATGATATTGACAAAAACTTGATTCAGTATATACATACTGGCCAGGAAGGCATCCGCGATCTCATCAAGTTCGATGTAACGGATGGTATTAATCCACTCATTGATCGATACTTTTACATCTCTATTGGTGGTATTGACATGATCTTCCCTGATGTGATCAGCAAAGGAGTGTCTCTGAAGGAAGGTGGAAAAGTAACTCTTACAACCGATTTACTTAGTACCACTGACCTGAATAGTCTTGATGAAAATCTGCTTTTTAGTATTACCCGAGCACCTGTTCGTGGTCACCTGGAATGCACAAATGAGCCAGGAGTGCCTATCACGATATTCACACAGCTTCAGCTAGCTGGTAACAAAATTTACTATATTCACACATCTGATGATGAGGTGAAAATGGACAGTTTTGAATTTGAAGTCACAGATGGTTACAACCCCGTATTTCGCACTTTCAGAATCTCCATCAGTGACGTTGACAACAAAAAACCTGTTCTTACTGTGCACGAGTTAATGGTGAATGAAGGAGAAGTAAAACTAATTACGCCATTTGAATTGACGGTTGAAGACAGAGACACACCTGATCGCTTGCTGCGATTTACTGTGACACAAGTGCCTGTTCATGGACAGCTGCTTTTCAACCACACCTTGCCCGTCACATCTTTTACGAAGCAGGACTTGAATGAAAATCTCATCAGTTACAAGCACGATGGGACTGAATTTTCTGAAGACAGCTTTTCTTTCACGGTGACTGATGGCACACATACAGACTTCTATGTCTTCCCGGACACAGTCTTTGAAACTCGAAAGTCACAGATGATGAGAATACGGACAATGTCGGTCGACAATGGAGTGCCTCAGATTATTGTTAATAAAGGTGCCCCCACTCTTCGTGGGCTCAACACAGGACACCTCGGGTTTATGATTACAAGCAAAGCACTGAAAGCTGAAGACCGTGACAGCGTGCACAGTGATCTAAAATTCAAGATCATGGAAGGTCCTGAGCATGGGTACCTTATGCACATGGGCAAAGGAAATGACAGTGTTACTCACTTCACTCAAGGTAAGATTCCTTTTGTGTCATTCTGACTTAGTATTCTGATTGCTTTCAAGTGAATTTTTTCTTGAGGTGTCAGATTTGTTGTTTTCTTTGACATTTTATTGGATTTCAGTAGAAAAAATGTCCCAACATGAATAAAGACAAAGTATCTTGTAATTCTGAATCTTGCTACCTGTACCAAATGTTCAATGTTAAGCTATTTTGTATGCAATATACATGTCAGTATTACATAATGAAGGAGTAAGAACAGTATGTAAATCAAGTGCAAAACTTTATTAGCAAATTAGAGGTCAAACCACCATACTAAATTCTACTAATTTCTTAGATCAGGAACCAAATACAGGTACCCTGTACTACTGTTTGGCAATGGCCAACCTAATCTCATGCTTCAAAAACAATTGTGTCTGGTTCTGATTTCCAACACAGTTGTATTGTTGCTATGCTACATCATCATCATTGGCTGTCCTTCGGAATCGAGGAAGACTTGCTTCCACTCCTGAAGTGAGTTCTTTGGTGGCTGAACAGTCCAATACGAGAGCCACAGACTCTGTCACAGGTAGGACTAGATAGTCATTGAAGGAAGGGGTGGGTGGGACTGGTTTGCCGCACACTTTCCGCTGCCTGCGCTTGATTTCTGCATGCTCTCAGCGTTGAGACTCGAGGTGCTCAGCGCTCCCTCGGATGCACTTCCTCCACTTGGGGCGGTCTTGGGCCAGGGACTCCCAGGTGTCAGTGGGGATGTTGCACTTCATCAGGGAGGCTTTGAGGGTGTCCATAGTGCGACTACAACAGCAATGTTAACTATCATCTAGATAAAAACAGAAAATGCTGGAAATACTCAGCATCTGAGGAGAGAGAAACAAAATCAACATTTCAGCTCTATGACCGTTCACCAGTACTGCTAAAAGGTCATCGATCTGAAACGTAATTTGCGGTCAGCAGAGAAGCAAAGGCGTTCGCCGCTGGCCCCGAGGTAAGCGTCCCACAAAGATCTTGTAATCTCTGTGGCGAGAAATTCGGCTTTTCCAACGTGCAGCTGAAATCAACGTAGTATAGTGGGAATTTCACATCAACAAGCTGTGTAAGCAGCCAATCACATTGCAGAATTCTAACAAAGAACCAGGAATAAGAAAGTACTAATAATCAAACATATAAAAAAATTTTTACAGGGAGCAAAATAAAGTTTTTTTTTATATAGATATACATTGGGTTAAGTATGCAGAAGCTGAAATATCAAGAACAAACTATTAAAAAAAAAATTAAAATTAATTTTAAAAAATCTAAATTTTTAACTGGAGAAATTTGATGTTCCACCGGTATAAAATGAGTTTTTGGGCCAGAACGGTTGTTTGTCTGTAGTTATTACTCAGATCGCCATTAAAAACCCAGTTACACCTCATTTGAATGGGTCTAACATTTTACGGGTTTTCTAACCGCAATATTTGTTCGGAAAAGGGGAAGTTCACCGATTGCTGGCTTGGAGGCGCCTGTGGAGGAGCGGTGAATGACAGACCACAACTTCAGGATTTCCACATTGGGCTGTGCATGCAGTAAATCCTGAAGTTTCGGTCAGTTTCAAAGGCGAAGTGGGGCGAACGCTGCCAGTTTGCTGTCATCAGGACCACAAGTTCCAAGCCCTAAACTTTGTTTCTCTTTCCATTGATGCTGCCTGACCTGAGTATTTTCAGCATTCACTGTTTCTAGTTTTGATTTTCAGAATCCACAGCACATGTTTTTATGTTGCACATAGGAGTGAATTCAGCCAAAAATAGTGTCAAATAAAATGTCTATTTAACATTGCATGCAACAAGGGCAGTATCTAAATTTAATGTTTGAGGAAACTGGGTAATGCAGTACATTAATACACCATCCATCTATTTCTGGAAGCTAGGTTCAAATCTAGCACTACTGATTGACTGAATAAAAGTTTCAACTTGCTCCTGGCTGAAACGGCCTTCTGTTCAATAACCTTGGATAGTCCCAGCCTAATTGCGGTGGTGTGTATCCAGGACACAAATTACTTATAATTCAGCATAACTGTCAGTCTCAGTCGATAAAGAAGGCTGGTGTGGGACTGCTTGTAGTAGAATGTATTCTTGAGGTTGGTGATTATGGGACATAGGGGGAGAAATTCGGGCCGTTTGTGCCTCCCGCTAGCGCCGCGCCCGGGCGAAAAGTGGTGCTGCTAATGACTCCTGCGAAATTCCATGGTAGTTTAGTGGCGGCGGTAACTGGTAGCGCTCCGCTGCACAGGTGAGACGTCATCACCGTGCACAGCGACCCATTTTCACCCTGGAGCGATGGCAGCGACAGCTTCAGGGGGCCACAGGCCGCTCGCGGGGCAAAATTTAAAGGAGGTGGCGATTTGAAAAAAAAAATGCCCGCTGGATGTTGAATCACGGTGTTTGTGCCTTGATCTTCCAGCCCAGCATTCCGCTCGTGTGCTGGGCTGATTCCATGACACCCCGCTCCCTGGTGGTCCAGGTAGGGACCTGTTTCTCCCCCGCAGAGTCGGAAGCTTGGCCCTCCCCTTTAATGAAGGGGAGGGCCCTATTTACACTGCCGCGCTATGGGTTCCACTGCGTAGCGCTGCGCCCCTCACTGAATTCTTCTGCCCCACTCGCACTCGATATTTTGCGCTCCACTTGCTCTCGGGGGTGGTAACCCGAATTTATGTCGTAGGGTTCCCCCCCTCCCCCTTAGTGTCAATTTTGGGTGCTCCATTATAGAAAGGACTTGAAATCCAAAGGGCGTGTACAGCGTAGATTCACCAGGATGGTGCTAGGGGTGGAAACTGTAGTTATGAGGAGAGACTTGAGATACAGGAATTATTTCCACTGGAGCAAAGGAGGCTAAGAGAAGATTTAATAGCAGCTTTTAAAATTCGCAAAAGTTTTGATAGGGTGTATTGGTAAAGACTCTCTTCTCTGCTTGGGGAGTCAGTGATGCAAGGTCATTAATTTAAAATAGTCACCCAACAGAATTAGGAGAGAAATTAGGAAAAGTTTCTTTACACAGTGTTTGAGTGTGAACTGCTTTGTCACAGGGAGTGTTCGAGACGACAAACCATTGCCTTTTAAGGGAAAATTGGTTTACTACTTGAAGCAGAGGAAGCCTGTGGAGAGAAAGTGGGGCTGTGGGATTAGTTTTGGATTGCTCTAGCAAAGTACTGGAACCTGCACAGTGGGTTAAATTGTCACCTTCTATCCTGTAAACTCTGGTTCTAAACATAGGTATAGACTTGCATGCAATATTGGTAGGGGGTTGTGGGGGAGGGGGCAGTACAGTCGTTCCATCAGAGCTGATCTTCCAACAGTCAGGTCATGTGTTCACTTTTCTCTATCAATGGCTGATTTAAGCGAATAGCAAGTTACTTCTGTATTCCTCCATGTTACCAATCAAACAATATTTGTTCTCTCCTTTAAGCTAAGGGCTGCTATGTTAATGAAATTTTCATTGGCCACAGGCATATAGAGTCTCAAAAGTACCAAGGTCCTTATTCTTTTAAAATAAGCGTTGGGGTTCTACAGTTTATCAAATAGTGATGAGGTACCAATACAGGAAGACTTCTGAGATGAAAAACATAATGGTTGCTGCCCAGCCTCTCTCGGGTTTGCACCCATGCACAGCCATATAACGCAAGAGAGCATTACCCCCAGTTCCTGACTTTTCTCTATCTGCGTAAGTGTCTGCCAATCTAACGTGGCATGAACAGTTGCAGCTACCACATGCTGCCTGAACCCTCTTGTTATTTTACACTGACTTTTCACTTCATTGACAACTCTATCAGTAGTTCGCTGCTGTGTACGTCTGCAGGCTATGGACTGTGAGCTGCACTTGACAATGGTCTGCACCCAAAATATTCGTTCCTCTGTTTTCTCCACAGAAGCTGCCTGACCTGCTGAGTGTTTCCTGCATTTTCTGTTTTTGTTTAATGTTCTATTGGTTTTGGTTTGATTGCTGCTCTACATTGGTTAGCTATGTCGAGCATCAAGTCTACTAAGCCTCCGAGGTCTCTTGGATGTTGGATTCTGCAAAATTACTATGTGAATCCAGTGCTTGTTTGGAACGTTAAATGTTTAAAAAGGCTTCAATAGTTACAGCCGGGCAGGGCAAGAATCTAATTTCACCAAGCAGTTATTTAGAATGCTCACAATTCCATTGTATTTTGTAATGAATAACTGGCAATTGTATTTGATAATAGACTACTAATTCTTACTTTGAATACTAAACAATAAGTGCTTATCCAATGAAAGTTGGTTGAATTGCTTACTAACTTGAGAACTAAATGAGATCTTCTGAGGGTATTGCTGGAAAGGAATGTGTGTCTTTTTGGAGCAGGTGCTGATGAAATTTCTGTTTTACAAAACCAATGCCCAATGTTGGGTTACAAAAGAGTCGTATGTGTTTTATTTTAACAAACTATTTCCTGTTCTGTTCTGAAGCAACCACTAGGGCATGCACAGGAGTGAGCCAGGTTCAATCCCTTCTTATTTTCTTAGCTTTCTTTCCCACCTGCCTTGTGGCACAGCTCCTAGCTTCCAATCAGTGCCTTCTGCTGTGGCATATTTCAGAGTTCCAGATCATTTACTAAAAATTACGTAAAGGTTTATAAGCTGCACCATCATGGTATATCTCAGCAGTGTCCGTCATGTGCATGTCTCGCAAGTCTCTGTTGACTACTCTTAACAAATTTCATTGACCACTGAAGGAAACTTAGTAATCAAAGCAATATGAGAAAGAGATCCTAATGTACCTTTGCTAATACAATAAACTGTTATTGGTATTCCAGGTGAAGTTGATGACTTCAAGATCTGCTATGTGTTGAAGGAAGGAGACAATGCGACAAGTGACATATTCCACTTCACAGTTGAAGACAGTGGTAAGTGATTCTGCCTGCTCTGTGCAAAACCAGGCTGTCCAATAGTGTTTCGGCTACCAGATGTTCCCACTTTAACTACAGCAAGAGTTTTATGGAGGAAGTCAAGGTGTTGTTTCTCTCAGTGCTGTGTGCTCAAATTTCCAGCAGTATTTTCAGGCCAAACATTCCAGAGCATTTACTCAAAATGCACTATCTTGGGTCATGCATTGTCAGAAGATTTTTTTTAATTATTCGCTTCCTAATATTTGTATTCTACATGGGTAACGAGGTAGAAGAGCTTTAAATCTCGTTTGTACTGCCTACAAAATTAATTTTCTTTTTATCCTTGGAGAAATAGTAGGAGGACACCATCAGACCAAGAAAGGTAGCTGTTGAAGTGTACTTTTTAACTTTTCCTGTGCCACTTGCAGTTACACAAGGCAGTATTCTCTCTTTCTCCAAGTAAGACTTTCATAACTTAAAATTCCTCAGCTTTGGGTTTTGGAAGACATCCACTAGCATTGCATATTCTTCTGTGCACATTAGGTTAGAAGTCCTTTCTCTGGAAGGAGAATCATTCTTGCGCAAGCATACCTTGAGTCTTGATGGAATGTTGATGCTTTATTGTCATCTCTATTGCTGAACCGCAAAAAAATAAGTTTTCTTCTGGAAAATATGATTATTTATACCTATTTGTGAACACTGATCATTTTTACTTTGAAATTCTATCTGATATGGTTAATTCAAAATCATAATTTGTCATCATTCAAACATATTTGTAATTTTAATCTGAGGTCACATTCACGGGGGAGAAATTGAACATATAGTGGTGCTTTCTTTTGGCGGAGTGGGGGGGGGGTGCGGGGGGATGTATATTGCTTTAAGAAGCACAGGTTGTAGCATACCAGTTGGGGATTTTTTTTAACCAAAGGCCTTGTAATAGAACAATATGCTGTGTGTAGCACACACTTGAGAACGTGGCAGCGGTGAACAGTTCAGTAATAGGAACATCTGTTGGGAGTAATGACTAAATTACTCTGTCTGCCTTCTATATATTATAATTATACATGAGAAGAATCTAAAATCGGCTAACCTTCGATGCCTGCCATTTGGTATTTTTTGTCTGGAAAGACCTTAAACCTGTAGTCTTTGTGGTGCAGGTAAGCGATTGCTGAATGTCAGGAGTTCAGACTAATTTGTTCCCATGTTCCCAGTGGGAGGTCAGTAACTGACTGTTCTAGGACTTTAACATAATAGGAGCAGGAGTAGGCCATTCGATCCTTTGGTTGATCTTCTACCTCAACTCCACCTTCCTGCATTATCCCCATATCCCTTAATTCCCTTAGTGTCCAAAAATCTATCGATCACTGTCTTGAATATACTCAACGACTGAGCATCCACAGAATTTTGCTTTTCTTATGGTGATCTCCAGTATTTTAAAGTTGCTCCTTATTCAGAAATGTAGTTGATGTTTTGACCCTTTTAGGATACTTGAAGGCAAGTGACACTCCCTAAAATTAATTGTTTTCCGTGAAACCTTCACAGACCTTGAAGGAAAACAAATTAAAGACAGTATTAGTAATCCACCATGCAACTACTAGATAAATTCATAATTAGTTGGGAGTTATGCCATGGGATGCTAGTATTCACATTCATCTGAAATTGCTCTCTTTACTATTAATAACCTGTTTTCAAGTAAATAATTTAATGCCATTGCTGAAATAGTGGAGAGAAACATTTCCAACAAATGTGTAAAGTCCGTATGCTTCTATGGCATTATTTCACACCTAATGAAATTTTATCCTGTAATGTTTTCTGAGTTACACAACAGAAGCAAATTTTGGATGTGTTCAAGACTTTCCCTGACTATACTGGTTCTCAGAACATTGAAATTAAAATTCTTATTCTTATCATCAAACCCTTTCATGGTCTCGCCCCTTACCATTGCAACCATCTTCAGCCTTAATTTACCTCTCATATCTTTCAGTCCTATGACTCTCTCTAGCCTTTTGTGCATATTCCCTCTCTTTTCCCATAACACTGGCAGCAGAAACTTCAGTCATCTCCGATCTACTGTCTGGAACTCCATAAATCCTCCACCTCTCTACATTGCTCTTCATCTTTAAAGGCCTTTTTAAAAATCATATATTCTCTCTTAATCTGGCATCATTGCTTGGCATTGTTTTTTTTTTACCTTCTATACGGAGCCTTGGGATGTTTTTGATATTAAAGGTGCTATGTGAATGCACGTTTTTCAGGAATACCTTTTGCTAGGATACTTGATGCTGTTGTGTCTATTACATACGTCAAGATCAATTAAGTATATTCATATCCTTTCAGTTTCATATAAAGAACACACATGTCTTCTTGTAGCCCTTTTAATATTTTAAAAATACTGTTTTTATTTTCTCTACAACTTCTTTGGTATCCCATGCTGCCACCCTTCGGCTGGGTGATTAGGAGGGTCCACATAAAAGATAATTCCAAGGTCACTATTCATAAATGGAGGATGGATCTGTGCCCATTCAGCAGGTCATGTATGGTGGAGCGAGACTGCTGCTGTTTTTTCCTCTCCCAAGTGGATCTTGCTGCAGTTGTAAAATGTTGGCTTGGCTGAGAAATGGTTAGTTTTGAATTTAAGCCTGGGTGTTTTTCACCAATGCCAAAGCAACCTTTGCAGCCATGGGGTATGGTGTCGGTTTTGAAACGTAGTGCTAAGCCATGGCGGTAGAGTTAAAAGAGGTGACTGCAAATTTGGTTGAAAAGATAAGTTTTCAGAAGTTTTTTTTAAGATAAAAAGTGGGGCAGAAGCAGGAAAATTCTTTGGAGCTTCTATCCTGCTTTGCCGTTTAGGTTGCAGTGGAATTAGTAAACAATGAGAAATCAAGGTCCGGATCCTGAGTGATCCACGATTAATACATTGGAAATCTGGTGGTTTAAAAGCAAAATCTTTTAAGCACTTTATTTCTGCCTACCCAGTCTTCCTTTTATCCCCATTCTCTCCTTCCTAATTTTTTGAGATCTTTTATTTATATAATTCCAGATTTAATTTCATTTCTCATAACTAATATAAGCTATCCTACCTGTTCAAACATTTTCTGCCCCACTATTTTGTTACTTAAAACATTGCATTACCTGGGTCCAGCTCCCTTGCCCTTTGAATGACTAACCGCCAGTTACAAAGTCTGTTTTCCCAGTCATGTGTGTCAACGATTGACCTGTTCATCAGACCTGTCAACTCATTTGGTGGGAGATTCATTTATTTTGGTTTATAAATAGTTGTCACCTATTTTGACATATTTCACTCAGAAATAAACACCGCTCCATATGTGCAAATGAGTCGGCAATCTCTCTCACTCTTGTTGATCATAAATCACACTCCTAACATTTCAGAAGTTCACAGACTTAATGGTCACTTCAACACTTGTCAAAACAGGAAGGCTGCTGCTAAATGAGTCAACTCATCAGCAGTCCCAGAACCCAGAAAAGGTTAATTTTCAGACACTAACACCCTGCAGCTTGATGTGGGCAAGAATTTACCTTGAATTAATTCTTACAATAAATTACTGCCCTCATTTGAGGCCATAGTTAGATGTACACAATACATACAAATCTGCACTCTTAATCGCCTGATGGTACAAATCAGTGTGTTTGCAATGCTACAGCTCATTTGCTTCCCCAAGGAAATCATGCCAGAAAATCGCTGTTGCTCCTTGATGACCTTCTCACTGCTGGTCCTGGTTGCAGCTCCTACTTGACACCGCTGATCTTCTCTGGGAACAGAATCTGTGAACTGCAAATAGGAATTCCTTGGCTTGCGATATATCGGGAATTACCAGCTTGCAGTACAGTGTGCTGTTGTAGTGAAGAAGCAATGTCCGTTAAAAGCTGTATCCGAGACCAGCATTGAGAAGACCAAGTGTGGAGGGGAGAGTGTTGTGAACTGGAGAAGTGGAGCAAATGTGTGTGTTTTTGTTGGCGGGGGGAGGGGGGGCGCGCGGGGCGTGCTTGTGACACAAATGAAGAATTTTTCTTAAGATTTAGTTTAGCATTGGTTTCTATAATTCTGTCAAGGTACATACAAGGTTTAAAAAATAACTTCAATTACAGAAACTATATCCCATCTTAATTTGATACATGTGTTGTAATAATTGGTCAGTTTGTCGAGACAGATGTCTGGGTGAAGGGCCCAGCACTTAATTCAAATAAAAACATCTTTTGGTATTTGTTGAAATAGTGTTTTATTGGCAGCTTTTCTTGAATTTAGAAAATAGTTATTTAAATTTTATCAGTTCTGGTCAAGGCATTTTTCAATTTGTCTGCAGCCTTCAAAGAGAGATAGTAATGCCAGATAGCTACTGCAACTATCTAGTAAGAAAAATAACTTATGTAAGAATATTACTTATATCATCATTTAGCATGACTGTTGCAAGCTATATTATTTTTTACTGCACAAGGAACTAGCAAAGCTTAACAACTACTGTAAAATCTATGATGTGCTATTTGCTTGTTCTTTTACTGTTTAATAAATTTGTTTGGCAGTTAAAGCCCAAGTCAAAATCTTGTGTTATTTTGCCCTACCTGCCGAGAAGGAAGACGAGGTGAGGGTACATGATAAAATGAATAGTTGAAATAAACTGAAGCGGGTTCTCTGTTTAATCCCGGGCATGCTATAAATATACCTAGATATCTGCGCAAATGAAACAACTCTTAGCATGCCTTAGAAAGTTGGGGCTGGCCTACAAGAGTAGTCTAGAACATGAGGGGCAATTTTAACCCTGCCCACACATTCCTTATCTTCCAGCTGTCTTCTACTTTTAAACCTGCTCTTCTATGCAGGCGGCAAAGACATACACCTGAAACTGATGGAGTCCTTCTTTAAATATTCAGATCAGATCTGATGATGTCATTAGACCCTGACTGTTATTTTAACTGGTTGGCCATTATGGCTCTCGGAAGAGATAAGGAAGGGAACCAAAGAGATTAAGTTTCTCTTACTTTATTTTTTACTTTCCTTGTGGGGCCAGGAGGAGCAGCAGGAGTGCTCCTCCAGACTGAACAAGGAAAGTTTAGGCTTCCCCACTTTCCGATTGTGAGACCCACTCCCCACAACTTACCCGAGAGCCAAGGACCGCTCCTTCAATGCTGGTCAGCGGTCTCCTGTCACCTGACATTCTGCTTCCGGACAGCTGCCGTTTCTTCTTTCGGGCGAGCAACGAAGCAGTTAAAATCTCCTGGCCTTATGCTGCCACGGTGAAGAGGGTAGAGGGTTGCCATTTGTCTCGGCCCCTGCCCGCCCCTGTCCAGTTTCAAGTTAAAATTACGGCTATGGAAACAAAAACATTAAGCGTAAACAACAGTAAAGAAAACCCCAAAAAGCATACTGGAGGGGAAAGCATGTTTCTGAACTGGAGAGGAGAGTGCCTTTGTAAACTGGAAGAGTAGGGTTGGAGCGGGTGAGCACCTCCATGAATTGGAAGCTGAAGCGTGTCTGTATGAATTAGAAATGTTGGAAGAGGAGAATGTTTCAATGAATTGGGTGGTGTTAGAGGGAGTGGAGAGCCTCCGAATTGGAGGAGGGAGGAGTGACTCTGTGGATTGCTGGGAATTGGAGAGGATAAAGTGCCTCTATTATCTTCAGAGAGTGTTGGTGAGGGATGATTGCTTCAGTCATCTGGAAGGGTGCAGGGAACGTGCGCCTTTGTGAACACCGAAGAGAGCTGGAGGAGAAAAGTGCCTCTGTAGTCTGGGGAAGGGATGAGAGGGATAATGCCTTTGGAATGTGAGGCGGTAAGAGTGGAGAATGCTTCCAGACTCAAGCGGGTGGCATTGGAGGCGACACTGCCTCTGTGATCGAGGAAGGGATTAAAGGGGAAAATGCCATGTGAATTGAAGCGGGGGGGGGGGGGGGGGAAGTCTCTGAATTGGGGAGGTATTGGATGAGGCAAAGTGCCTCTGTGAAATATATTTTTCATATAATTTTCTGGATTAAAAGTTGACTGTAGTTTTTTTTTTTAAGTGTTTAAAATTAACCATTTCACATTTTTAATGGGAAAAAGTTCAAATTTTCCAAAGAGAATCTTTCTATCGGTCTTCCCCATCTGCCAGCCTGTGGACGTAGGGGGAGAGGAGAGGAGGGAACATCTGGAAGGAATGTGTACAAATTCCATATTTGCAATCTACGGCTTGGTTCTGATGTGTTTATTCTCGTGTCTTGTGTCATTACATTTCTGAGTGTCAACTGTCTGCAGTTTGTCTAAACACAAGGGTTATCTCAGTCATTGAAACCACAGCTGGGCAAGACAGTCAAGCTCACGGGCTAGCACGATAGTTTTAGACGTACAGAAGAAATGTCTGCAAGAAACCCTATTACATGTTTCAGGTAAATATGTTAATTAAAACAGTTCCTTAGACAGAGAAACTGAATAGTGTTCTATGTACAAGACATTTCCTGCAGGCACAAATTTGGGAGTTGGTTCAAAATATTTGGCAACTTTCCGAGGAAGCACTAAACGAGAGCTGTCGAGAGCACAGTGAGTAGTCTTATCTAATCTGTGGTGGCATTTAGCTGAATCCATTGAACTGAGACAAGTGATCTAATGAAGGTCATTAAACAGGTGGGTTCCTACTCTTAAACATTGGCCTTTGGATTATTCAAAATGTTGCTACTTTAGTTTTGTTTTTCCACTGAACTTGAAAAATATCTTGCTAATAATAATGTTTGCATAAATAACAAGCGTTGGTACACGTACAAGATACTTCAAGATTTATCAGTTCTTTCAAGCAAGAAATAATAGGTTGAATTTCAAGTTGGAGCAATAGTACAAGCACTCTTTATTGAAAGCATATTTCACTCTGATCCTGGAGCACATCGCGATGTAGTTCCAAGCCTAATTCTCATGTAATTTTCACCTCTTAACAGCAACAGCACTAGAACACTAGTATTTAAGATAAGCAAGAGGGTGGACAGTATAATTCTAATTTTTTTTACATCTAAAATTATAGTAGTGTTTATTGCAAATTTCTACAGACGTCATTTTAACAAAGTAAAGTCCACAAAGTCTTCTAAGTGCAGTCAGTAGATATTTTCTTTACAAATACAGAAAAAGCTGGAGTTCTGAAACATGATATGCACCCAAAACTGTTCTCTCCACAAATGTTAATGGTCCTGCTCTTGCGTGTTTCCAGCATTTTCTGTTTGTTTCAGACTTCCTGCATTTTATTAGTGACTTTCTTTCTTTTGACTGGGACTCCAGGATGATTCTGGATATAAAAAATATAATTTATTTAGATTTTTTTTTCTTGTTTTAAACCCCCCCTCCCCAGATCCTTATGCACTTTTTATTAGAAATAATTTCTTTACACAAAGTTCTCGCCTCTCAGCAATGTGACGTAACTGAGGGAGCAGCTAGGCAGTTTTCTCTTAGTCTTCCGCTAGAATACCAATGTTCAGCCGTCCGCTAGAAAGCACATCAGAGTGGACCCTGTTGCTCTCTGACTTTCTCTCATTCCCTCTGTTATCATGTGGAAATGGTAGGCATGATTCAGCATTGTGCCGCTTTGTGTTGCAAGGCATTAGCACATTAAAAACCTCTCAAACCTGCGACCACTACCACCTAAAAGGACAAGGGCAGCAGGCGCATGGGAAACACCATCACTTGCAAGTTCCCCTCCAAGTTACAGACCATCTTGACTGGAAGTATATTGCCGTTCCTTCATCGTCGCTGGGTCAAAATCCTGGAACTCCCTTCCTAACAGCACTGTGGGAGTACCTTCACACACAGACAGCAGCGGTTCAAGAAGGTGGCTCACCATCTCAAGGGCAATTAGGGATGGGCAATAAATGCTGGCCTTACCAGCGACACCCAAATCCCATGAACAAATATTTTTTTAAAAACTGGTTGCACAAAGGAGTTGACTCCTAAAAAGATTAGGCTGGAGATGAAAAGCTATGGTAAGCAGATGGTAAGAATCAATTGGAAGAGTGTTGTTCAGGGTAAAATATTATCCTGTCATTCATGCCCTTGATATTCTCAGTGATATATTCCAGCTCCTGAGGTTGCCATTGTTTTGCACACCTGTTTTAACTTCGCAATTAAAATGACAAAACAGTGCTTTTAATACCTAATAATTATTCTAATAATGTAACTAGAACTCCGAAGATAGAGCCCAGATTTTAACTCTAGGCAGGAGTCATGCAGACAGCGGCCGATGCGGACACAAACTCTTCGGCCCTCCACAGTGTGAGGCAGAGGAAATTTTAACCGAGGCCTCATCTGCGTGCTTGCCATCAGTCTCCTGCCCAAACATGGTGAGCAGGATACCTGGTGATAGGAGACCATTACCGGGGGACCTGAAGGAACAGGGAGGGCTACAATTGGGCCTTAGATTTCTATGATAACATTATCACTTGTCTGGCAACAACTGCATGTAAAAAGTGCATGATGAAGCCTGTCAAACACACTAATGAACAGATAATTACAACGTGCGGAGTTCCTAAAATTGCACTGATATCAAATACTTCTAAAATTAGGTTATATTATCATATACAGAAGAACATGCCTACCAATAATTACATAAAATGTGTAGCTGCAGAACTTTACATAAAGGATCAAAATAATTTAAGTTCTTTCTTGTTCCAGCTTTTAATCTTGATGTCACGCAATGCTAAATAACCCAAAAATTCAGGAATACTGTAAGCAAAAGTGTTATGATTTTACTTAGCCTCCTGATACTTTTTTTCATCCGAGATAGATTGTTACTGTACAGTATAGGGTACGATTTATTGATAACGGTGATGCGCATGGGAGGTGTTCATGTTGGATGACGTGTAGAGAACTGCCAAGACTGGATGCTCTTTTGGAAAAAGATTTGGGTTGAAATTAATCTTGGGCAACCAGGGCATATTTAATGTGGAGTCCTAGACAGTCAAACATGGCGGAGAAGCACTATTGGCACGAATCCATGAACTCATCTCTCTTATTTCGAAGGAGGAGAGCATGCCAGGGGATCTCAGACGCCATAATCGTAACCATCTTCAAAAAAGGTGACGAGTCCGATTTGCGATAGCTACAGAGGAGTTTCCCTGCTGTCTGCCACAGGGAAAGCCATCGCAAGAATCCTCCTCAAACACCTTTTTCCAGTGGCTGAAGAGCTTCGCCAACTAAGGGGCACAATGAACATGATCGTCACCGCGCATCAAATTCAAGAGAAATGCAGGGAGCAGCACCAACCTCTGTACATGGCCTTCCTTCCTTGACCTCACAAAGATCTTCGACACTGTCGACCGTGAGGGATTATGGAGTGTCCTCAAATTCGGCTGCCCTCAAAAGTTTGTCACCATCCTCCTGCCTGCTCCACGATGACTTGCAAGCCGTGATCCTGACCAATAGATCCACCACAGAACCAATTCACGTACGGACCAGGGTCAAGCAAGGCTGTGTCATCGCACCAATGCTCTTCTCGATTTCCTTGCTGCAATACTCCATCTCGCCCTCAATAAACTCCCTGCTGGAGTGGAGCTAATCTACAGAACAAATGGGAAATTGTTCAACCTCCGTCACCTCCAGTCTCGATCCAAGGTCATCCCATCCTCTGTCATTGAATTACAGTATGCAGACGACGCTTGTGTTTGCCACACTGAGGTCGAACTCCAAACCATCGTCAACACCTTCACCGAAGCGTACGAGAGTATGGGCCTTACACTAAACATCTGTAAGACAAAGGTCCTCTACCAACTTGCCCCTAATCCCGTTATCAAAATCCATGACGAGGCTGTGGACAACATGGACCATCTTCCATACCTCGGGAGCCTACTGTCAACAAGGGCAGACGTCGATGACTGACTAAGTCCAACACCGCCTTCAGTGTGCCAGTGCAGCCTGTGGTCGCCTGAGGAAGAGAGTGCTTGAAGACCAGGACCTCGAACTCAGCACCAAGCTCATGGTCTACAGAGCAGTAGTGATACCCGCCCTCCTATATGCTTCAAAGACATGGACTAGGTACAGCAGACACCTCAAAAGCACTGGCGAGGTATCACAAACGTTGCCTCTGCAAGGTCCTGCAAATCCATTGGTCAGATAGACGCACCAACATCGGTGTACTCCCTCAGGCCAGCATCAAAGCATTAATCACGATCGATCAGCTCCAATGGATGGGCCACATCATCCGAATGCCCGATACCAGACACCCATAAGAAGCACTCTACTCAGAGCTCCGACATGGCAAGCGAGTCCCAAGTGGGCAGAGGAAACGCTCCAAAGACACCCTTAAAGCCTCTTTGAAAAAGTGCAACATCCCTACCGACATCTGAGAATCCCTGGCCCAAGACCGCTCAAAGTGAAGGAGAAGCATCCGGGAAGGCGTCGAACACCTCCTAGTCTCTTCGGGAGCAAGCGGAAGGAGCGCACGACAACCCAAGCACCGTCTGCCCCATCTGTGACTGAGATGGTAGGTCCCACATTGGACTCATCAGTTACTTGAGAACTCGTATATTATTGTGGAAGCAAGGCATCCTCGACTCCGAGGGACTGCCTTAGAAGAAGACCGCAAGGGTGGAATTTTCGTAATCCCATCCTTGCAGGATTGGGGCAGGACCTCCATCCATTGTTTCATCATTACTGTGACTAGGTCCCATTTTTCTGGTCATTCCTCATTTAGTATGCATGGTATGCTCTCAGCGAGATCCCTGCCACCAGGCAAGGAGCCCACCGCTACCAACAAGCCAAATCCTGGCAGTGCTGCTGCGAGATTGCTGCTGCGAGACCACTGCTGCAACACTAGAAAAACGGGAGGCCACTAAAAGGCACAGTGAAGACCTGAGGAAATGTTTTTTCACTGAAAACCTCAGCTAAGATTAAACCCTTCAGAATGTAAGTGATCAGGTCAAAACGGAAGGAGACCGGGCCACTTCAAAGCCCCATTACTCCATCAAGGGACTTCGAGGTATTTCTGCTGTTGCCGTCATTCCATGGGACAGCCAGACAAGAGGGAAATGAGCCAGGAATCCTGCTGCTATTTGGATACGGTGGGCAGGATTAGGGGGCAACTAGTGGGGAAAGTTGCGGGAAATTAAAATCGGGTAAGCAGCTGGCGATAGGCCTCTCCTCATGATTTTGCCACTGCTACTGCAGCTATCCTGCCCAATTTGGGTGGGACAGAGGAAGAAAAATCCAGGCACAAATATCAACAGGCAGTTTGACTGGGGGGGACCACCATAGCCAAACCCCAAACTCTCTTCACTTGACACATACACTTCCAAAAGGAGCCATTGGTAGAGATCTTTGGATAGTAATGGGGAGTGAGAACCCTGGCAACCACTCCTTAATCCAGCACCCACATTGTTATCCTCACTGAGATCAGCTAACTCAGCACATTATAATATACAAGTTTATATATTTTCTCTCGTGCAATAGTAATGGAAGTAAACAGATGCTATGGGGCAAGGATTATTAACAGTATTATGCTTCTTATGCATGTAAATCATTTCAAAGTCAAACTCTGAGGATAATCATTTAGAAAAGGACAGGTGTCATTGGTCCATGACCTGCCAAATAAGTCCTAATATCTGACACTTTTTAATGGTGTTTTCCGATTGGCCTAGCAGCCCTCAACTCTGCTTCGTGTTTGTGAGAATTATTAAGGATATAGAAGGGCACTATATTAAATGTAAGTGGAAAAAATTGTTACGGAAAAATAGATATTTTTAAAGTCACTTGTTTTGAACGCCAGGGCTTTCAGGAAAAAGCATGCAAGTGCCTCGTTTTCTTTTCAAGAGTTAACAAAAATATGCTACTCTACATTTGCTGCATCATTGTGCCAGAGTTGCCAACTCCGGTTGGATGTATTCCTGGAGCTTTCATCACATGACGTCCCACACCTCCAGCTGTACCGCACAGCAAGACAGTCTTTGTTCCCATCACCAATATTTTTGTAACCAAAGTGTTCAAAGTAAATGGGGGAAAAACACTTTTTTTCAATGGTCCAATAATTTTCCTCCGAAGTTGTTCACAGCAGTGTTTGGCAGATTAACCTTTCATTCCAGGACAATTTTGGAGGATTAGCAATTCTAGTTCTGGTGGGGGCCTCGTATTGGGCTGGGCAGAGGCATCAATATGTTCCTGGATGTTCTGCTATCATTTTATACTAATTACCATTAATTATTTGGGAGGATTGTGTTGTATTCTAATATGAATAGAAGTACTTCTACAATGAAATAATCTTTGTGAAATGACTAGAAATTAGAATGATATTTTACCTGCTTTTTTCATTTGTAAAACCTCTCATAAACCAGCATTCTCCTGAGTCTGAAAATCTTTCTCAATTGGTAAAGGTTTTGATAAAAGTCGCATGGCTTGACTGCTAATCCTACACCTATGTAATTGAACTTTTTGGTTTCAATAGGAGAGGTGGGGGGAAGGTAAATGTAAAAGCCTGGGGCTTCTTAGCTCCACGAAGCTTATCCTCATCTTTTTAAACTCTTATTAGCTTTGCTTTGATTGAAATTAATAGACCATTATGATAACGGAAAGGGTGTGGTTATTCCCTAATGTGATTGCATCTGAATGCAAATCTGTGAACCACAGGTTTATCCTAGTTTGATGCTGATCAATTTATGGTGCGGTTGCCCACCCAATCCAAATTAAAACCATCAGTGTTGCATGAGCCCTCCTTACACAGCAGAGATGGAGTGTTTGCATTTATTGAATCTTAACTTCATTTTGATTCTTAACCGGTTTGCAAAAGTTCTGTTGTTCAGGTCAAGAAATATGATACATGTTTTCACTTTTCTGCAGAGGCTTTCAGCAATGCTTTGCAAATGATGTTTACATTGCAGGAATTTCATGCTTTTGCAGAAAAAGCTGCTAATCCAAGAATTTACTGAAAGAGAACATTAATGAGTTAGTAAATCTGCAGGATTTCAGGCCTTTTGGTGAACATGTTTTACTGAATTCTCCAATTTTGCTGTTGCTAAGTTAAGCACAATTTGCTGCCTGGATATAAAACTGGCATTGCAGAACAGCCAACCATTATAGAATGTGGCCAAAGCTTCACTTCTGAAACCGGTAGAAATTAAAATTTGGGGTTTCTAAATTATTATTGCAGGAATCTTACCATAAAACAAGGTCATTGTGAAAGGTACAAATGTGATGGGGAGATACAGCCTAGCTCGAATGGCAGTTGCATCACTAATTGGCATCTGTGTCCCCAAGCTAGGGAGGGTCAAGATTAGGCAGGGTCCTCCTCCTGATTGCAATGTGGTGATCCCTGCTAGAATTTGTGCTGTTTGCTTGGGTGGGGACAAGATTGGGCTGGCTGATTTCGGAGGAGTCATCTGTTCTCTCAGATGGACATAAAAGATCCCATGGCACTATTTCGAAGAAGAGCAGATATCCCCGGTGTCCTGGTCAATATTTATCCCACAATCAACAGCACTAAAACAGTTTATCTGGTCATTATCACATTGCTGTCAGTGGGAACTTGCTTTGTGTTAATTTGCTGCCGAGTTTCCTACATTACAACAGTGACTACACTTCAAAATTACTTCATTGGCTGTAAAGCACTTTGGGGCGTCCTGAGGTCGTTAAAGGCACTATATAAATGCAAGTCTTTTGTTTATTTCTTTACCTTGCTGACACTCTATTTTAGGCTCACGTGAAGAATGGCCACAATAGGTGAGTTACAAATGACCTGCATAGATCCCAAGATTTAAAAAAAACATCTTCAAGAGACAAGGGAGTAGTGGAGCGGTGGATCAAAAACTAACCCAACTCCAAATCCAAAAGTTTCATTGTTGTTCGTTTTTTATATTAAAAAAATGGTTTTGTCACATAGCCCCGGGTAAAAATTAGTCGTGAACCGTTTTTGTCAGTGCGTACCCAAACTGGGAGCCCCAAGGCCGGCCTGAAATTGGGCTTCGGACCTCATTTACATCATTTGGGCGAGCTGCTGGTGCCTCGATAGGCAACTCTCCTATTCAAATAGATGATTGTCGAACCACTTGCCTTGTCGGCAGCGGCCCCACAGTAAGTCCCGGGGTGGGTGGTGATGGAGTGTCACCAGGGGGAGGGTCTGATCGAGAACTGTGGATGTTACAGCAATGTTTTTTTTAAAAAGTATTTTAATAACTTCTTGATGGAAGCTGCTGCTTCAGCTGGTGCAGTCGCTGAAGAATCCTGAGCCAAGCGTGTCTGGCGTCTGCGCCACTCATCACAATCCAATTTCTGTAAGGTGGCCTAAAACTGGCGTTTAGCCCCATTCATATGTAAGCCAGAGGCCTAATGCCTGTTTTAGGTGACTGTCAGATAATATCAGGTTGGACGTTTGTCCCTGAAATTGCCCTCTTGCTCTCAAGGTAATATTTGAGTATTTCTGGTTTGCTAAAAAGTATAAAATTCCATTTTAGTTTCTTTTGGAAATTGGCCATAATTGATTAAAAGTTGACTTGTGGCTCTGGCAGGCATGGGTAAATTGTCTGTAATCTTTAACTACATTTTGCACCCTCATTAGCTGGCCTTGAGCACTCTGGTGAGGTTTTCTTTACAACATAGAACATTTCCAAAGACAAGAAAACCAGATTTAGGCTAGAAATATTTTCTAGAATATACTCGATAGATATTTTCTTACCTTCCCTCCCCAATTGTTTTTTTGCCTTTTTTGTATACTTCACAAACGAGTTTAAAAATAAGCTCCTGAATTCTGAATCTCATTTTTATTTGTTTAAGATTATATTAATGGGGCAGAAATTCTGGCCTCTTGGATCCGTACTGACTGTCTACAGATGCAGGAAGGCATCGCAAAAGCCGATTTTCAGCGCACAATGCGCATGCGCTGAAAACCGACTTTTCCGATCTGTCAAGCTGGAGCTTGACAGATCTTCCATATCTCTGTATCTCGGGAGCGAGGACATTTGCAAGGGCAAGATTGCGGCATTTACCCATATCTTGCCCAGTAAATGTCCTCAAAACTCTTGCGCCTGATAAAAGCAGGCGCATAGCCCACATTTACACGCATAAGAGTTTTAAAATAAGCAAAAACACTTTAAAATAAAATTATAAAAACACATTATTGTTAATAACCCTCCCCACTACAGTAAGTTTATTTTAAACCATAATTTTAAAAACTTTTTATAAAATCAGAAAAATATATAATTTTTAAATACATACATTAATTTAAATTAGTTATTCTATTTTTTTTAGTATTGATTTTGTGTGTTTTGGGGGCTGTTTTTCATTCACAATAATGGGAATTCCAATTTATGAATTTCTCATTTATTATGAATGAGTATATACTTTACCTGATTGGCTGCCCAGAGCCATGTGACTCCAGCTGCAGGCCTGCGCACGTCCCAACATGCACACGCTGCGATGCGCACTCAGTGGAGGCCTCAGGACTAGGAACTCTAGTGGGTGCAGCAGGATAAGGTAAGTGCACATTTTTTTTACCCGATCGCCCGCGGGAAGCAGCTGACCGGGATTTCTGGGCCAATTTAATCAGCCTTTGTAGCATGTTTTTGTTGAGTCTTCCAGGCAACGCATTCTTGACATACCTGAACAGGTTGAGTGAGTGGCTGCGGACAGCTCGCATATTCCCTCTTTAGAGCTCTGTTTTGATTGGGAAGTCCTTTTAATCCGGTCCTTTCATTTGCAGTCTGTCCTCACAGTCAGAGTCCAAACAGTTTGTTTCCATTCCACAAGAATGAGTTC
The DNA here is from genome assembly GCF_044704955.1 of Pristiophorus japonicus. Lineage (NCBI taxonomy): Eukaryota > Metazoa > Chordata > Chondrichthyes > Pristiophoridae > Pristiophorus > Pristiophorus japonicus. Next base: position 182,125,654 of record NC_091986.1, read on the forward strand.
GGAAAAAGATTGTTAATGTTATTGACCATTGACCTATTCCACAGGGTCGATTTTTAACTCCCCAGCCTGGCAGAATCCGGAGGTGGGTGGGGTGGGGATACGTCTTTACCCACTCTTTTTCCAGCCCGATCTGTTCAGCTGCAATTTTAATTTGTAGGTTATGAGGACAACCACCCCGCTGGCTTTAAGTATGCAGATTGGGCATCTATGATTTCATTGGAGTGTAATTTGCTATTTTAACCTGAGGCCTGAAAGAAAGAAAAACTTGTCTTTATATTGCACCTTTCACGATGACTGGCTGCCCAAATGTGCTTTACAGTCAGTGAAGTACTTTTTCAAGTGTAGTCACTGTTATTGTCTTGGAAATGTAGGAAGCGCGGTAGCCAATTTGCACACAGTAAGCTCCTGCAAACAGCAATGTGATGATCTATTTTGATTGAGGGATAAATATTGTCCAGGACACCGGAGATAACTCGCCTGCTTCTCTTCGAAATAGTGCCATAGGATCTTTTATGTCCACCTGAGAGGGCAGACGGGGCCGCGCTTTAACATCTCGTCTGAAAGACGGGACCTCTGACTGTGCAGCACTCCCTCAGTACTGCACTGGAGTGTCAGCCTAAATATTTGTACTCTGGAGTGGGCCTTGAACCCACAACTTTCTGACTCGGAAGTGAGGGTGCTAACTTCTGAGCCACAGCTGACGCAAGGGAGTAGAGGAGCGGTGAAGGCTTTCCTGTCAGGGTAAACATGCCGGGAACAGGATCTGGAGCCAGTAGAGTTTCAGCAAGGTAAGTTTTAATAATCTGTAATGATAGTAGTCAGTTTTTGTCTGTCCAGGGGCGGGGTTGGGAGCACATAATCTGGCCTGAGTGACAGTTGCACCGACCAATGGGTGATCAGGGATCGCACAGCCTCGCAACCAAACAGGGCGGGGAGCAATGGGCCTTCTCCAATGAGGGAGTGGCAGTAGATGCGGTTGGGCCAATGGACATGGACACGGGGCGGGGCATCCCTGGGTGTTGCTGCGAAGCCGAGAGGAGAGTGTGGCGGGAGAGATGGGGTGGGGGACATCAGCGTTGATTCCATAGATGAATATGATGACATCCAAACAGTACTGTTACAATAAAGATACTAATTTGATGGCAAATGTTTTGCGGTTCTCTGCTAGTAATTTTCTTCTTGTGGCCCAAGAGGAACAGGACTGGGCTGCCCCCTACCCTGGCCAGAAAACAGATGGAGCACTGCCCCCTTATTATAAGGTAGTACTTTTAAGAAACCAGACTTAGACGAAACAATTGATTTTCCTTGGAGTTAAATAAATACTGCATAGTTTTAAGAACATAAGAATTTGGAGCAGGAGTAGGCCATTTGGCCCCTCGAACCTGCTTCACCATTTAATAAGATCATGGCTGATCTGATCATGGATTCAGCTCCACTTCCCTGCCCACTCCCCGTAACCCTTCACTCCTTTATCACTCAAAAATCTGTCTATCTCCGCCTTAAATATATTTAATGACCCAGCCTCCACAGCTCTCTGGGGCAGAGAATTCCATAGATTTATGACAGAGCAGAAATTCCTCCTCATCTCAGTTCTAAATGGGTGACCTCTTATTCTTAAAGTATGCCCCCTAGTTCTGGATGATGATGATGATGATGGTTCCCCCAGGAGGGGAAACATCCTCTCTGCATCTACTCTGTCAAGCACCCTAATAATTTTATATGTTTCGATAAGATCACACCTCATTCTTCTGAGCTCCAGTGAGTATAGGCCCAACCTGCTCAACCTTTCTTCAGAAGTCAACCCCCTCATCTCAGGAATCAACCTCGTGAACCTTCTCTCAACTGTCTTAAATCCAAGTATATCCTTAAATAAGGAGACCAAAACTGTACGCAGTACCCTAGGGGTGGCCTCACCAATAGTTATAGCAGGACTTCCCTGCGTTTATACTCCATCCCCCTTGCAATAAAGGCCAACATTCCATTTGCCTTCCTAATTACTTGCTGTACCTGCATACTAACTTTTTGTGTTTCATGTACAAGGACTGCAGATTTTTTGTGTCCTCCTCACAATTTGCTTTCCCACCCATCTTTGTATTAACACCATCATTACACACTCTCCCTTCATCCAAGTCATTAATATAGATTGTCAATAATTGAGGCCCCAGCACCAATCCCTGTGGCACTCCACTAGTTACTGTTTGCCAACTAGAAAATGATCCATTTATCACCACTCTCTGTTTTCTGTTAGTTAGCTGATCCTCTCCATGCTAGTATATTACCCCCAACCCTCTGAGCTCTTATCTTGTGCAGTAACCTTTTATGTGGCACCTTATCAGAAATCCAAATACACCACATCCACTGGTTGCCCCTTACACTGGTCTTTGGTGAAGCTGGTTTATACCACACACATAGGCTTGCACAGATCAGCTTATGATGTACTGCAGTAACACTGTGGGAAAGTGTTTGAACTTCGATGAGTAGAGGTTACTAACTATAAGGGCACCAGAGTGACAGATGTTTGTCTTTCCTGTTACTCATTTGAACCTCAATGGTGCAAGATACAATCCTGAAAGGAGTAATAACCATTAGACCATGAAACTGTAAATGTGGTGTGCACATGAGTGCTACAAGATAACCGAGTGGTAGAAATGAGCTCCAGCTGATTGTTAAAGGCCAGTCTGTGCTTTTACAAAAAAAAGCTGAAAATGAAAGATGAGTAATTATTGGACAGTTGTAGGATAACTTTATACTAATGGCCCAGCACCGACCCGTACACAGAGGCCGGATTTTCTGGGGTCTATGACCACGTACGCAGTGGGACTAAGTGTCCAGCAAGTTCTGGGTTTCCACATGCGATGAGCACCGCATTTCCGGGAAATGGACATTCGCTGGTGGAGAGTTGGGCTATTTGCCCATGAAACTCTTATGCCCACGTGATCCCAGGGATGCTTGCGAACCACATGTGCCCCTGGGATATGTGAGCCTTTATGCATGTCCATGCTTAGAAGCCCAGGAACACGAGTCTCCATGGATCCAGCACCATCAGATAGGTTCGTAGTTTTATTACGGTTCGGAGGCATCTGCCCGCAGGAAGCCTCCAACTGCAAATTCAGGCCCAGTAACACTCCTCACACACCATTTAATACTATATTTTTGGTAAATCACCCATTTTTGTATCATGGTAAGGTGTTATTAATGTTATCCATATCAAACTCTTGTTTCTTGTTATTTTCAAGTAGTATTTTCACTCACTACAAATATTGATGTGGTGATGCTCCTCGACGAGATTGTTTTACTCTGAGTTGATGTGAGTGTAATATTTGAGATTGTACCATCCATGTGGTGTGGATTCAGAGGTGGTGGTAATGCGAAAGGGGAATGCATTAGAAGTTGAGAATATGTATCTGTCAAAAAAAAAAGTGAGGAGCAATTCAAGCCATAAATACTCCAGGTCAGCATATGTGTAGGTATATTACTATGAGAAATACAATGATCTAAACTCTGTCCAAGAAATGTCCCTTGAACAGGACTCTTAGGTGCCACTTTTATTGTCTATGATTAAAATTTCACAGCCAGTACCGATGCCGAAATTTGTTAAGTGAATCTGACTTTTCAGGTGCTTCTCTTAATTCTTTCATTCCTTAATGTAACCAATGTACCTACACTTGTGTTTAATCCCTGTGCCAAGCACTGTTGCTTAATTGAGTGGGCAAGCAAAGAAACCTGCTCCTAGACCTCTGCTAATCTACATGTAAGTAACATCATAGACTTTTCTATTTTCGTTAGAAGAACCATGCAGTTGTTCCCCCTCTTTCCCACTCCCCCCCCCCCCCCCCTTGTGTTAGCTGTGTATGTGAACTCACAATGTGAGGGACTCACTGGGTAGAATCTGTCTCCGACCTATTCCATGGCATGGGGCATTGTTACATCAATATGCTGCACTATCTTGACCACCATTATTATTAATACTACTTGGTTAAATGTTCTGATATGGCCAACATGAAAATAGACCCAAGTCATAACTGTATTTTGAGGTTGCTGTTAACCTATTCAATTTAAGACCATAAATTTTAGTACTGAGGCGCCCTCGTTGTCACAGCCTACTCACTACTACGCCTATTTTACAAATAAATTTGACATTTAAGTGGGCTTCACTGTAACTTGTAAAAGGCAAAAACTCTGCAACAACGGCACCAACGTATTCTTAAATTATCAAATGCATTGTTCTTGGATTAATTTATGAGCGGCCTTAACTTAAAATACATGCAACTTGGAAAGCTGAAAATCATGAGCCCCTACTCTGCCATCTGCCTGTGTTGATGTTTCAGTTAAAGCAACATCAGTGTATCACAAGCTAGCTGCTTTCAGTGCGGAGGTTGAAACTGTAAATTGTAATTGTTTGATTTCTATGGCCACTTCCTTCAGTACTCTGGGATGCAGACTATCAGGCCCTGCGGATTTATCGGCATTCAATCCCTTCAATTTCCCCAACACAATTTCCTGACTAATAAGGATTTTCTTCAGTTCCTCCTTCTCGCTAGACCCTCGATCCCCTAGTATTTCTGGAAGGTTATTTGTGTCTTCCTTTGTGAAGACAAAACCAAAGTATTTGTTCAATTGGTCTGCCATTTCTTTGTTCCCCATTATAAATTCACCTGATTCTGACTGCAAGGGACCTACATTTGTCTTCACTAATCTTTTTCTCTTCACATATCTGTAGAAGCTTTTGCAATCAGTTTTTATGTTCCCAGCAAGCTTCCTCTCATACTCTATTTTCCCCCTCCTAATTAAAACCTTTGTCCTCCTCTGCTGACTTCTAAATTTCTTCTAGTCCTCAGGTTTGTTGCTTTTTCTGGCCAATTTATATGCCTTTTCCTTGGATTTAACACTATCCTTAATTTCTCTTGTTAGCCACGGTTGAGCCACCTTCCCCGTTTTATTTTTACTCCAGACAGTGATGTACAATTGTTGAAGTTCATCCATGTGATCTTTAAATGTCTGCCATTGCCTATTCACTGTCAACCCATTAAGTATTATTCGCCAGTCTATTCTAGCCAATTCACGCCTCAAACCATCAAAGTTACCTTTCCTTAAGTTCTGTACCCCAGTCTCTGAATTAACTGTGTCACTCTCCATCTTAATGAAGTATTCTACCATATTATGGTCACTCTTCCCCAAGGGGCCTCACACAACAAGATTGCTAATTAGTACTTTCTCATTACACATCACCCAGTCTAGGATGGCCAGCCCTCTAGTTGGTCCCTCGACATAGTGGTCTAGAAAACCATCCCTAATACACTCCAGGAAATCCTCCTCCACCATACTGCTACTAGTTTGGTTAGCCCAATCGATATATAGATTCAAGCCACCCATGATAACTGCTGTGCCTTTATTACATGCATCTCTAATTTCTTGTTTGATGTTGTCCCTAACCTCACTACTACTGTTTGGTGGTCTGTACACAACTCCCAATAGCGTTTTCTGCCCTTTGGTATTCTGCATCTCCACCCATACAGATTCCACATCATCCAAGCTAATGTCCTTCCTTACTATTGTGTTAATTTCCTCTTTAACCAGCAACACTACCCCCTCTCCTTTTCCTTTCTGTCTATCCTTCCTGAATGTTGAATACCCCTGGATGTTGAGTTCCCAGCCTTGGTCACCCTGGAGCCATGTCTCTGTAATCCCAATGATATCATATTCGTTAATGGCTGTTGGCATTATATTCGTTAATGGCATGTTGGCCTTGATAGCTAGGGGATTTGAGTGTAGGAGCAGAGAGGTCTTACTGCAGTTGTACAGGGCCTTAGTGAGGCCTCACCTGGAATATTGTGTTCAGTTTTGTTCCAATCTGAGGAAGGACATTCTTGCTATTGAGGGAGTGCAGCGAAAGTTCACCAGACTGATTCCCAGGATGGCAGGACTGACATATGAGGAGAGACTGGATCGACTGGGTCTGTATTTACTGGAGTTTAGAAGAATGAGCGGGGACCTCATAGAAACATATAAAATTCTGACAGGATTGGACAGGTTAGATGCAGGAAGAATGTTACCGATGTTGGGGAAGTCCAGAAACAGGGATCACAGTTTAAAGATAAGGGGTAAGCCATTTAGGACCGAGATGAGGAGAAACTCCTTCACTCAGAGTTGTTAACCTGTGGAATTCTCTACTGCAGAGAGTTGTTGATGCCAGTTCGTTAGATGTATTCAAAAGGGAGTTAGATATGGCCCTTACGGCTAAAGGGATCAAGGGGTATGGAGAGAGGGGTGGGGTACTGAGGTGAATGATCAGCCATGATCTTATTGAATGGTGGTGTAGGCTCGAAGGGCCGAACGGCCTACTCCTGCACCTATTTTCTATGTTTCTATGATATACCAAATTTGGGAAATGCCATTAATTTTAGGTTCCAATGTCGCACTCCTCCTCTAAACTTGCTTTCAGCAATAGTTTGGAATGCACCGAGAAAAGAAACATGGCAACTTAAACACATGGACTAAAAAAGAAAATTGTGACTAAAAATATATTGCCTAAAATATTACAATGAATATCATGATTTTCAAATTAGGAGCCAGTGGCTATTGTTTGAAAAGTGAGTTTGTCTCATCACATGTTAGTGAAAAGTCAGTATAATGTAGTATAGGTCTCCCTGCTTTGTACTCTGCCCTTTCCTTAATATTAGCAAATGGAAGAAAACATTCCTGCAGACAGTAAACTGACGAGCAAGCACGTGTGGTTCTATGGGCATTAATGTCACCTCAATAACCTAGGAATAAGGTTCGGATACTTTCTCTGTGTGACAAGTGACTTTATTTTGGTGACTCATGGCTTTCATGTAAGTATGCTAAGACAATTTCTTTGTTCAGTTGTAACAAAAGATGTGAATTTTAATCCCCAGAAACGGGTGGGTTGGGGTCGGGTAAGATTTAAAATTTGTAAAAAATCTCAAACTCGACTCAAACCCAACTCCAACCTGCCCCCGTTCGGGTTTACAGTGGGCGTGCAGTCAACCCACTCCCAGGAGGCGGGTTGGCCATATAAATATTTTACTGAGGCTGACGGCCTCTGATTTAACCTGCTTTGATTTAACCTGCCGGGTTTCTTAGGCCTCGGAGAAACTCGGCATCTCCAGGTAGGCGAGGACAACTTTGGGGAGACGGTAAGTGGCTTTACAGCATTGCTTGTGGGCAGGAAGAGCAAGTGTGCTTTCCCCCCTGGCCCCCCAAACTTGGTTTCTTCCCTTGGATTGGACCCCCCCATGCAAAGACCTCCCAATTGGGGATCCCCTGGGGTAGAACCACCTCCCAGGATTGGATCCCCGTGCTCCCACTAACAGCTGCAGATCCTTAACGAGGGCTGCAGCCAGCTCTGGAGTGCTCCCCACCCGACTGACTTCAGGGCGGGGGATCCTAAAAAAAAAACGCATGCTCGATCAAAACTCTGCCCCCCCCGCCCACCAAACCTGCTCTTGTCAATTTCGGGACCAAAGTGTTTCTAGTAAAACATTTATAACCTTTGTCCAAGAAAGCAATATTACTGCTAGCAAAAGAAATTAAAAGATCAAAGAATGTACTCCAAGACAAACTTGCAAAGCTTCACTTGCTGATAGAAAGAGCTTTGTCAAGTAAATCTTGAGTGTCCGCATTCACTAGAACAGAAAATATCCATGTGTATTAAGGCACGAACCATACAAGCAACATAAATTGAATTTAATCTTTCTGAAATATATCTGAAGATTAGAATGGAAGATCCTGCATTAATATAATATGGTAATATTTAGAGATTTTTACCCAATTGACCTGCTGGGGATTTTGGTTTTAGTTATGTTATGCTGTTGCTCTGGAGTTAGATTCAAGAACAGGGAGAGGAGAAAAAGAAACTGTGGACACAACCCCCTTCCCACAGCTTTCAGCATCAATACCATGTGCCATCCTGTTGACAAGGTAACCTGAATGTGCTTTAACTGTTGACTGTCAGAGACTATTGTAAAGCATCCAATGCAAGGAGCATGCCACTCTAGGGAGCAGCGCGAGCTGGTGCAGGAGGGCGACGGCAGTGAATAGGGTGTGACTGGATTGGACGTCGTCATAATTCCAGGTCGGTGATTGGAGGGTGGGCAGATACAGCAGGAGAGGCGGTAAGCAGCAGAGGAGCGGCGAGGTCGGGGCGATGGAGCAACAAGAGATAGTAGAGCGACGTGATCGGGGCCCAGAAGAGGCGTGGGCCCAGGGGAAGCACAGGCCAGCCCACACTGCAATATGTGTGCACGCTAGGTCCATGTAGCAGAGCTGGTCTCCAGTCATCTTGGTCAATCCTTGTCACCGGACCAAGACCCTTGCTCTGTCAAGCCCGTGTGGTGGCTGGTGTGCAACGACCACCACACGTTTTTTAAAAAAAAACAAATCCACGCACAGGCATCTTTCACCCTTCAACATATAGGCCCCAAGTTTCCACACGCGGCAAAACAGGCGCCCCTCCGAGCTGGGCGCCCGTTTTTCGCGCCGAAAACGGCGCCTGAAAAAAACCGCGCTATTCTGGAGCGCTTTGCAGCTCGATGTCAGCTTGGCGTGGCGCCCAGGGGGCGGAGCCTACTACTCGCGCCGATTTTGTAAGTAGGAGGGGGCGGGTACCATTTAAATGAGTTTTTTTCGTGCCAGCAACCCTGCGCGTGCGCGTTCGCGCACGCGCAGTGTGAAGGAAACATTGGCACTCGGCCATTTTTGTAGTTCTTTGTAGCTGTTCAATTTTTAAAATTTTTTAATAAAACCACATTGCCCTTCCATGATCAGCACTGAGGCTTCTTGCAGCAGTGAGAAGGCTGCAGGAAGCCTCAGAAGTTAAGGCAGCCGTTTCCCGACGGGCCCAACCGACGGCCGGGGGGCCTCCCCCCCCCTGCCGTCGGGAATGACTGCCTCAACTTCTGAGGCTTCCTGCAGCCTTTTCACTGCCTCCCCCCCGCTGCCGTCAGTCGGGCCCTCACTGCCTTCCCCCCCCCCCCCCCGCCGTCGGGAATGGCTGCTGCCGTCGGTCGGGCCCTCACTGCCTCCTTCCCCCCCCCCCCCCCCGCCGTCTGGAACGGCTGCCTCCTCACTGCCTCCCCCCCCCCCCCCCCTCCCTCCCCTGCCGTCGGGAACGGCTGCCTCAACTTGTGAGGCTTCCTGCAGCCTTCTCCCTGCCTGAAGCACTTTCACACAGGTAGGAACATGGTTTATTTAATCTTTTCTTTGCTTATGAATTTTTATTCAGGTTGGAATTATTTGTATAATATTTGTAGAAGTATAACTAAGGATTTATTGTAGAATGTAATGACTTCCCTCCCCCCACCCCCCCACCTCGTTCCGGACGCCTAATTTGTAACCTGCGCCTGATTTTTTAATGTGCAGACAAAGTTTTTTCTGGCCGACAAAAATCTTCACTTGCTCCATTCTAAGTTAGTTTGGAGTACGTTTTCACTGTGGAAACTTTCAAATCAGGTGTCAGTGGCCGGACACGCCCCCTTTTGAAAAAAAAATTCTGTTCAAAAGTGAAACTGTTCTACATGACTAGAACTGCAGAAAACTTAAATGTGGAGAATTGCGATTTCTAAGATAGTCCGTTCTCCACCAGTTGCTCCTAAAAATCAGGAGCAAATCATGTGGAAACTTGGGGCCATAGTTTGGGAACTGGAATATTAGGTCCTTCATTGAAACACCTGTGAACTCATCCCTTTTTGAAGTGGAAGCAAGTCATCCTTGATACAAGGGACCGCCAAAGAAGAAAAGATTCAGTTGTCAAAAGGCTGAATATCAGGGACGAAAAGCTTGGCCGAAGAGTTGGGTTTTAAGGAGGGTCTTAAAGGATGAGAGGCAGGTGGTGAGGTGCAGAGAGGGCAATCCAGAGCCTTGGTCACAGATGACTGAAGGCACAACTGCCGATGGTGGAGCAAAGGGGTTTCGGGAACACAAGAAGCTAAAGTTATCTGGCAGATAGTTGAGGTAATCAATAGTTGGACTGCAAATAAGAAGTTCCACTATACAAAAGTATCAAATCGAGGACAATTTAGTTTCAGAGAATGTTTGCACCTGATAAATGAAAGTTTTTAGAATAAAATTAATGCAGTGGATTCCATGTATTCTATGAATATGAAATACCAGCAGAAATTCTCTAAAAGCACAGGCTAAACTTGTGTACTAATTTAAATATATGCAACACATTAGGTAAAAACTAGATTTAACCAAGCAGTTCTAGAAAAAAAAACAGATTCGGAGGATGTTGACTTGGACAGTCAGTTTCAAAAATATAAATGTAGTCAGAGTTCATAGCTCACTTGTGGTTGAGTCAGTGGGATGTAAATTATATTCGTAGTCGGACGAGGCTGAGGCTGGGACTGGGGTGAGGAGTTGAGGGAGCCACTTCAAATTTAACGTGGATCTTATTTTACTTTGTCTTTCACCAGTTCTTTCTTTCCTTCCCTGGTTTCTCTTTCTCTCAAGGGTCCCATCATTTTTCTCCTTGTCCAACTTCACTGTGTCGTGGTTTGCATCTCATCTCTCTGCCTTTATGTATGGCAAATTTTTTATTTAAAAAAAATTATCACTGAGCAACACTGAGAAAGTGAAGACTACTATATATTCCTTTTTAATATTTTATTTTCCAGATCAGCATGGGTCATTTGTGTCTTTCTTGTTACCTGCAGTCTAAAGAAAATAAAGCTTATCCTGAGGCTCAGTAATTTGGCATGTCCTTGATATCAATTATAGAAATATAAAAATACAGTAAATGATACTCAGACAGCAGATGACAGCCTCACAGAGAAAAGGGTGAGTTGAAATGACAGATAAAACTCAGAAGGTCATACAGTATTTTATTGCAGTTTTACTGGATTCAAAATAGAAGCCAACCAGCTGACAGTATCTGATCAGATCCTAATAAAGAACAAATTAAATTTAGCGTGCAGTCCAAAAAAATCGTTTAGTTTGAGTTGTGCCAACTTTGGTCCTTAACAAAGTGTGACACATACACATAAATCCTCATCTCGGTAATTTTGTTTTTAAATAAGCTTTGAGTGTAATCAGTCTTGAAATGAGCAGTATCAATGGCATCTGGACTCATCAAGGAAAATCGGAGTAACTGGAAAATCAAGCTTGTCTCCACTGCCCTGTATCCCACCCTACCAATGGCAAAGGGCTGAGGGGAAGTTCCATGGTAGTGGCTGTAAAGTAGTTGTTGGAGGAATTAACTTCCCCCTCTCTTTACTTTTTTTAAACTTATAAATCAGGTGCAGATTTTGTTAAGCATTCTTGTTGCTAGGTATATTTAGTATTGTATTGGTTCATGAATTATATAGAAAAAAATCACCCGTAAGGTTATATAGTTTAATTTTCTGTCATATACTTGACACTCTTAATTCCTTACTTCAAATTGCAATAACATTAACAGTGACAGACTAGTGACGAGCAGTATTTCATCCTATTACTTGAGCATCTCATCACAGTGTCAAGCATCAGTGGTGGATAGCCAGTCTCCGAGACTGAGCATTCTTATGTAGGCATTATGTATACTCGATGTATACCAGTCAATTTTCTCATAACTTGCAAGAATAAAGCATTCGGCAAAGCCACTCTTTTAGATGCTTTAATACTTTGGACTCTTGTTGTTCTTGCTATGAAAAGATGCAAACAAATATGATGATTTATTGACGACATAGAATATACAGCACAGAAACAGGTAATTCGGCTCAACCAGTCTATGCCGGCTTTTACTCGAGCCTCCTCCCAGCCTTCCTTATCTCCTCTGGCAGTTGACCAACCTGTATATAAAAAAGGGTGCAAAATAATTTGCAAATTCATCATGATAGACCTGCAAAATGCTGGCCGATGGTATAATTCTCTTTTGTAATTCGGGGTGAATTTACAATATCATTATCCTATCGTAAAAGTCACATTAATCCCAAATTTGTTGGTGAGAATGTAAGAACATAAGAACATAAGAATTAGGAACAGGAGTAGGCCATCTAGCCCCTTGAGCCTGCTCCGCCATTTAACAAGATCATGGCTGATCTGGCCGTGGACTCAGCTCCACTTACCCTCCCGCTCCCCATAACCCTTAATTCCCTTTTTGGTTAAAAATCTATCTATCTGTGACTTGAATACATTCAATGAGCTAGCCTCAACTGCTTCCTTGGGCAGAGAATTCCACAGATTCACAACCCTCTGGGAGAAGAAATTTCTTCTCAACTCGGTTTTAAATTGGCTCCCCCGTATTTTGAGGCTGTGCCCCCTAGTTCTAGTCTCCCTGGCCAGTGGAAACAACCTCTCTGCCTCTATCTTGTCTATTCCTTTCATTATTTTAAATGTTTCTATAAGATCACCCCTCATCCTTCTGAACTCCAACGAGTAAAGACCCAGTCTACTCAATCTATCATCATAAGGTAACCCCCTCATCTCCGGAATCAGTCTAGTGAATCGTCTCTGTACCCCCTCCAAAGCTAATATATCCTTCCTTAAGTAACGTGACCAAAACTGCACGCAGTACTCCAAGTGCGGCCTCACCAATACCCTATACAGTTGCAGAAGGACCTCCCTGCTTTTGTACTCTATCCCTCGCAATGAAGGCCAACATTCCATTCGCCTTCCTGATTACCTGCTGCACCTGCAAACTAACTTTTTGGGATTCATGCACAAGGACCCCCAGGTCCCTCTGCACCGCAGCATGTTGTAATTTCTCCCCATTCAAATAATATTCCCTTTCACTTTTTTTTTCCCAAGGTGGATGACCTCACACTTTTCGACATTGTATTCCATCTGCCAAACCTTAGCCCATTCGCTTAACCTATCTAAATCTCTTTGCAGCCTCTCTGTGTCCTCTACACAACCCGCTTTCCCACTAATCGTTGTGTCATCTGCAAATTTTGTTACACTACACTCTGTCCCCTCTTCCAGGTCATCTATGTATATTGTAAACAGTTGTGGTCCCAGCACCGATCCCTGTGGCACACCACTAACCACCGATTTCCAACCCGAAAAGGACCCATTTATCCTGACTCTCTGCTTTCTGTTAGCCAGCCAATTCTCGATCCATGCTAATACATTTCCACTGACTCCGCGTACCTTTATCTTCTGCAGTAACCTTTTGTGTGGCGCCTTATCGAATGCCTTTTGAAAATCTAAATACACCACATCCATCGGTACACCTCTATCCACCATGCTCGTTATATCTTCAAAGAATTCCAGTAAATTAGTTAAACATGATTTCCCATTCATGAATCCATGCTGTGTCTGCTTGATTGCACTATTCCTATCTAGATGTCCCGCTATTTCTTCCTGAATGATAGTTTCAAGCATTTTCCCCACTACAGATGTTAAATTAACTGGCCTATAGTTACCTGCCTTTTGTCTGCCCCCTTTTTTTAAACCGAGGCGTTACATTAGCTGCTTTCCAATCCGCTGGTACCTCCCCAGAGTCCAGAGAATTTTGGTAGATTATAACGAATGCATCTGCTATAACTTCCGCCATCTCTCTTAATACCCTGGGATGCATTTCATCAGGACCAGGGGACTTGTCTACCTTGAGTCCCATTAGCCTGTCCAGCACTACCCCGCTAGTGATAGTGATTGTCTCAAGGTCCTCCCTTCCCACATTCCTGTGACCAGCAATTTCTGGCATGGTTTCTGTGTCTTCCACTGTGAAGACCGAAGCAAAATAATTGTTTAAGGTCTCAGCCATTTCCACATTTCCCATTATTAAATCCCCCTTCTCATCTTCTAAGGGACCAACATTTACTTTCATCACTCTTTTCCGTTTTATATATCTGTAAAAGCTTTTACTATCCGTTTTTATGTTTTGCGCAAGTTTACCTTCGTAATCTATCTTTCCTTTATTGCTTTCTTAGTCATTCTTTGCTGTCGTTTAAAATTTTCCCAATCTTCTATTTTCCCACTAACCTTGGCCACCTTATACACATTGGTTTTTAATTTGATACTCTCCTTTATTTCCTTGGCTATCCATGGCTGGTTATCCCTTCTCTTACCGCCCTTCTTTTTCACTGGAATATATTTTTGTTGAGCACTATGAAAGAGCTCCTTAAAAGTCCTCCACTGTTCCTCAATTGTGCCACTGTTTAGTCTGTGTTTCCAGTCTACTTTAGCCAACTCTGCCCTCATCCCACTGTAGTCCCCTTTGTTTAAGCATCGTTTGAGACACTACTTCCTCACCCTCAATCTGTATTACAAATTCAACCATACTGTGATCACTCATTCCGAGAGGATCTTTTACTAGGAGATCGTTTATTATTCCTGTCTCATTACACAGGACCAGATCTAAGATAGCTTGCTTCCTTGTAGGTTCTGTAACATACTGTTCTAAGAAACAATCCCGTATGCATTCTATGAATTCCTCCTCCAGGCTACCCTGTGCGATTTGATTTGACCAATCGATATGTAGGTTAAAATCCCCCATGATTACTGGTGTTCCTTTTTCACATGCCTTCATTATTCCCTTGATTATTGCCCGCCCCACCGTGAAGTTATTATTTGGGGGCCTATAAACTATGCCCACCAGTGACTTTTTCCCCTTACTATCTCTAATCTCCACCCACAATGATTCAACATTTTGTTCATTAGAGCCAATATCGTCTCTCACAACTGCCCTGTTATCATCCTTTACTAACAGAGCTACCCCACCTCCTTTCCCTTCTTGTCTATCTTTCCGAATCGTCAGATACCCCTGTATGTTTAATTCCCAGTCTTGGCCACCCTGCAACCACGTTTCTGTAATGGCTACCAAATCATACCCATTTGTAATGATTTGTGCCGTCAACTCATTTGCTTTATTTCGAATGCTGCGTGCGTTTAGGTAGTGTTTTAATACTAGTTTTTAAACCATGATTTTTAGTTTTGACCCCTCCTGCAGCCCCTTTACATTCAGTGGCCCTTTTTGTTTTTTGCCTTGGGTTTCTCTGCCCTCCACTTTTCCTCATCTCCTTTCTGTCTTTTGCTTTTGTCTCCTTTTTGTTTCTCTCTGTCTCCCTGCATTGGTTCCCATCCCCCTGCCATATTAGTTTAACTCCTCCCCAACAGCACTAGCAAACACTCCCCCTAGGACATTGGTTCCGGTCCTGCCCAGGTGCAGACCGTCCGGTTTTTACTGGTCCCACCTTCCCCAGAACCGGTTCCAATGCCCCAGGAATTTGAATCCCTCCCTGCTGCACCACTGCTCAAGCCACGTATTCATCTGAGCTATCCTGCGATTCCTACTCTGACTAGCACGTGGCACTGGTAGCAATCCTGAGATTACTATTTTTGAGGTCCTACGTTTTAATTTAGCTCCTTAAATTCGTCTCATAGGACCTCGTCCCTTTTTTTACCTTTATGTATTATCTTTACGCCAAAAAAGCTTTAAAAAAATCTGTATGAAGTTTAATATGGAGTAAAGTTTCTAGTGCCTGAGTAAAGGACATTTGTGCCTGCAAAAGCCAAGTTTTCCAGGCATAGAGCTAAATCGTTCAGTGAAGTAACAGCTTCTCTTCCCATCCCAGCATCGTTACCTCTGGTGTCCCCCAAGGATCTATCCTTGGCCCCCTCCGATTTCATATCTACATGTTGCCCCTTGTCAACATCATCCAAAAACACAGCATCATTTTCCACATGTACACTGATGACACCCAGCTCTACCTCATTAACACTTCTCTCAAGCCCTCTCGAGTCTCTAAATTGACAGGCTGCTTGACCGACATCCAGTTCTGGAAGAACAGAAATTTTCTCCAATTGAATATTGGGAAGACCGCAGCCATTGTTTTTGGTCCCCGCCACAAACTCCAATCGGTAGCCACTGACTCCATCTCTCTCCCTAACTGAACAACATTGTTCGCAACGTGGTGTCATATTTGACCCTGAAATGAGCTTCTGACCACAAATCCACAGCATATCTAAGACTGCCTATTTCCACCTCCGTAACAGCGCCTGTCTCTGCTCTTGCCTCAGCTCATCCGCTGCTGTAATCCTCACCCATGCCTTTAAGTCTAGACTTGACTATTCTAACACACTCCTGGCTGACCTCCCACATTCGATGCTACGTAAACTTGAGGTGATCCAAAACTCGGCTGCACATGTCCTAACTTGCATCCGTCCCGTTCACCCATCACCCCTGTGCTCGCTGATCTGCATTGGCATCCGGTTAAGCAACGCCTCGATTTCAAAATTCTCATCCTTATTTGCAGATCCCTCCAAGGCCTTGCCCCTCCCTATCTCAGTAATCTCCTTCTTCAGCCCCAAACGTTCCCCACCACCCCCCCCCCCCCCCGGCCCCAAGATGTCTGCGGTCCTCAAATTCTGCCCTCTTGAGCATCCCTGATTATAAACACTCAACCATTGGTGGCCGTGCCTTTTGTTGCCTGGGCCCTAAAGTCTAATTCCCTGCCTAAACCTCCCAGCCTCTCCTAACTCTCTTTCCTCCTTTTAAGATGCTCCTTGAAACCTACCTCTTTGACCAAGCTTTTGGACATTTGCCCTAATTTCTTCTATGTGGCTCAGTGTCAATATTTTTGTCCTCTAATACTCCTGTGAAGTACCTTGGGAAGTTTTTCTATGTTAAAGGTGATATATACGCCGGGCCTGGAACATTGTGGGCCGCCCCGACCTATAAAACTGGCAGGTCGGGGCTATAAATAGAGCTGGAGCGCGGGCCTTGGAACATCGTGGCAGATGTGCGGCGAATGAGGGTACAGGACCCAGAAGAGCTGAGCGCCCAGGGGCAACACGGACCTGCCCACACTGCGATATGTGTGTGCACTAGAGCAGGTCTCCAGTCGTCCTGGTTAATCCTTGCCACTGGATAAAGGCCGAGCTCTGTCAAGCCCCTGTGATGGCTGATGTGCAACGGTCACCACACGTTAAAAAAATCCACGCACAGGCATCTTCCACCCCCTCAACTGGAGTTCAGGACTGGAACATCGGGTCCTTCATTGAAACATCTATGAACTCATGGAAGCAAGTCATCCTCGTTCAAGATACCGCTGATGATGATGATAAACACAAGTTGTTAAGGAGATCCGAGATTACTGCCTGATGGTGGTGGTTCTGGGTGAGAAGATATTCTCCAAGAGCCAAACAACTGTTTTGTATTAACCGATACACATATTTCTACACAAGTGCCAGAATTTTTGAAATATCTGGTTGTAATTTATAATCACTTCAGGCAGATGAAAAAAAAGGAAAGACTGGACAAAAGAATTTGTAAAATTTTCAGCTGTCAGAATGCTGATAGACTGGGATAATGTCTAAGTCAGCTGGAAACAGACATATAACTACCTAGAATTTGGGTAATATTACACCAGTTATGATAAGTAATATTTTTTACAATTTGCTGTTTTGTGTATATTTGGATTATTAGTTCTACATTCAAATATTTAGATCAAATATTTTAGCACTACATTTATATCGTGTAGACCTTTGGAAACTATATGCAACATTTAGTTTATTGAAAGGATGTACCTGTAGTAAAATGTAATTATTTACATGCTACATAATGCATGCATCAAAAAATATAATGGGTTATGCTTTTGTAATACTGAATCATAACAATCAAACCTTTTCAGTGTCAGCGTTGGCTCATTGGTTCAGTGGTAGCATTCTCACCTCTTGAGTCAGAAAGTCCCAGTCCAGGACTTGAACACCTCATTTAGGCTAACACTTTGGTGCCGTACTCTGGGAGTGCTGCATTATTGCAGAGGTACTTTCTTAGATAAGACATTAAACTGTCTGCCCTTTCGGATGGATGTAAAAGATTCCATGGCATTGTACAAAGAAGAGCAGGGGAGTTCTCTTGGACAGCAGCACTCCCTCAGTACTGCACTGAAGTGCCAGCCTAGATTATGTGCTCAAGACTTGAACCCATGACCTTCCGACTCCGAGGCAAGAGTGCTACCACTATGCCACGGCTGACACCCAATATTCACATTGGTCAGTTTTATTTTATTAGAATTTGAATGTTGTTTGTACAGATTCAGTGAATAGATGCTTGGAGTTGCTCAGCTTGCCTATTTTGTGATGGATGTAAAAGAAGTAAACAGCAGTCATTGTACTGTGTTACTCACTAAATTCACTTCTTTGCTTTACTTCCTTTGTGTTCAGATTGCATCTACATGTTGCAATGCAGCTAATCACCTGACTCACGTCTCCACTACTGGTAACAAAAGCATTCTGTGTACTCTTCAAAACTTCAGATTGCAAACCCAGAGCCCAAGCGCACACAGTGATCGATATGATATGAAATGAGATTTAAATCTACCATATATGTTAAACCTCTGTATGGCTTTGCTGTAATTGATTAGACAGTTCTTGCATCTGGGTGTGAAAAGGTTAGCTTTTCTGTTCTAGAAATTTTTGGGCAGATCTGACTTTCTGCTCTCAAAACACTTGGATAGCATTTTCTACCCCTGATAACTGAGACCGTTTTAAGCTTCAACTAAACTGTGGATTGCTTGCCACTCTAGATTTGTATTTGGTAAGTGATTACTCTTTATAACCATTCCTGAAATGAAAAACATTAAAATAAAATGCTTTTTGATGGCTCTGCGTTATTGACTGGAATGATTGCTGTGGTTTAAATTTTGATTTGGATAAAAAAAACTTATCATTTCTTTTTAAACTTCAATTGCAACAGATTTTTCACTTATCAAGGAGTGCAAACCCTGGGAATGTAAATGGTTTGATTTTTATAGTTTAATATGGGAACGATAGCATCGTGGTTATGTTACTAGACTAGTAATCCAGAGACTTGGACTGATGATCTGGAGATGCAAGTCAAATCCCACCACGGCAGTTGGGGAATTTAAATTTAGTTAAATAAATCTGGAATAAAAAGCTAGTATCAGTAACTGTGACCATGAAGCTACCAGATTGTCATAAAAACCCATCTGGTTCACTTTCGAGTGGTTAAGATCTGGAATGCACTGCCTAAAAGTCAGATGCAAATTTATCTTTCAAAAAGGGAGTTGGATTAGTATCTGTAGGAAAATAAATTACATGGCTATGGGGAAAGGGCAGGGAATGGGACTAGCTGAGAGTTGGCACGGGCTCGACGGGCCGAATGGTTACAGCACACAAGTAGGCCATTCTATGAGCATTCTTGGACATATTGGGGGAATTTTTCAGGGGGTCAGTGGGCACATTGGGTGGGGTCGGGACCACCACCACCACCACGCATCTTTCCCCAATGACTGGTCTGTTTGCGCTGATCAGACCCGACATGCAGTGGCGGGGGAAGTAATTGAGCCAATTATTGGCTTGTTTAGAAGCCCTTAACAGTGATCTTTTACTCACCTTTTAACTTTACCAGGTTGTCCTCGAATTTCACGCTGCTTCTGGACCCCATCTGTCCATCTGAGGCGGAGAGTGGCCATTGAAGCAGATGATTGGTGACTGTGTTAAAACTTGTATAAAACCTCAATTTACACCTACACACTTTCCACACCCAGAGTATCTTTGGTTTCTCCCCTTGCTTTATGCAGGCTGCAAGTCTTTGTCGCAAACTCTCCAGCCAGGCCAACCTCATTGCAGCAACCTCTCTTACCTTTGACAGAGTGCTTCTGTCATCTCAACTTCAACTGGCACCTACTCCATAAGGATGGGAACCATTTACACTCTCACCGTGGTCCTCTGAATCTGACCACGATGAACCCCAACACCAGCATCACCAGGCGCACCAGCAATCACAGCAACCTTCTCCACAATCACCTGATACTACACAGGGCATCAGCACCCGACCACATTGCTGCCCGGGACACCAGGGATGGCCTCACCATGGCCAGATGTACTTCACTTGATATTTTACACCCTGACTATCACATTATGAGCCAGGCATCACCCCACACCAACACCATAAAGCATCCCTACAATGCCCAAGCCATTCCTTTCACACTCCGTCACCATTGTGGGAGGTACCGTTCTGTTTCACCATTCACTGCAACTCAATAAGCCACTTTCAAAGGTGCACACAGATCTGTCCAAGAAGGCAAAGTGTTGAAAGTAAAGGTTTCAATTTTTGACACCACATTAACAGAAACTTTACATGAACATGCATAAAATACCCAAGTGCCTACCTTGTGTGTTGTTGGTTGGTATAATTGGAGTAGGATGAGGGTGAGTGTGACGGGTGGCTAGCGATATGGGGAAGTGATAATGTAGATAGAGAGGGATGGACGGAGGTGTAAGGTACTTTGGTGTGAGTAAGGATGTACAGGAGTAGGGTAGGGAAGGCAGTAATGAGTGGCACAGCAGGATGAGGTGGTGTATGGCTGTGCAGTAATGTTTCGTGACCTACTGAGATCATTGAAAGGTTTTCACCACTGCAGCCTGGTCCTCCTGACATCATCCCTGCTCATGTCCTGCTGTGCAGTGTTCAACCAGGCTGCGTTGGTCTCCTGGGGAGGTCTCTTCCGACCATTGGAAGGGAAGTGAACATCCCTGTGTGCTGTGACTCCCTCCATGATGGGGGAGCCTGGATGCAGCCGTGCACCTCTGTGCTGTGCTCGTCAGTCTTTGCAGCACCTCAATGCTGTAGAACACTGACAGCACAACTAGCAAACTAAATTTATGCATCGTCCCTTTAAGGAAATCGGCTGATGACGCGTCATCAAATTACGTAATCTGACCCACTTCCTTAACGAGCCGAATCAACGGAAAGTCATTCTACATGGCGGGCTGGAGCCAACAGCAAGGCCGGGAGCTGCCAATGATGTCGTCCGCCTCAGACCAGCCAAGGTTGGTAAAATCCAGCCCATTGTAATCGACCACCTTTGTTAATGTGAGCTGTCTGTCTGGAAACAAGTCTGTTCAAAGATTTCAGGTGTCTGTTTGTTTTTTATTCTGACATCTGTATTTTGTGTGAAACCCATTTGTTGGCTCCAGGAGACACAGGAACACATTCTGCTGCAATGTTCAGCCAACATTTTGTGATTATTTAAATTAGCAGGCAGCACAAACTCTTGAGTGCTGCCTGCATCGTAAGCAATGGGCGCAGGTTAATCGTGCATTACAATCCTCGTGCCCGTTTTTCTTAGCCTTGTCCAATTTCTAGGCAAGATCTTTAATTGACTTGAGAGAAATTTCATATACTTAAGAGTTTGCTGTAAAGAAATAGCCCCTTGAGTTTTACTTATTGTATCCATCATGTTGCCATAATTTTTGTAGTTGTGTAATGTGTCTTGCAAAAAACTGGCTATGGTGTCACATTGATATACTACCAAATAATGCAAACTAACATTTTAATTAGTATGCAGTTTAATGGGGCCAAAGCATTTCAAATTTGTCCAAGATGAGTTCATGTGTTAGTCCATTTGAGATGCTTCATTATAATGCTTGAGTATAAAGGCCTTACTAAGTGAACATGTGCTCAATGCTATAGTTTATAATGCTTAAATATGTTGCAGTTGATTCCACTAAAATGAGAGCTTGGTATATCTGTTCAGAAACAATAATGGGGTAAAGTTTTGAGTTAGAATCATTCACTGAAAGGGAAACAATGCCTTGATTTACAATATTGGTGACACTGGGCCAGAAATTGCGGCCTTGTCGGATCCGTACGAAGTGCGCACAGACCCGGTGAAGCCCCGCAAAAGCCGGTTCTCTGGGTGCGATGCGTATGCACCGAGAACTGGCTTTTCTGATAAGTGAAAATTTCTTCTACACATCCCCGGGAGAAGGACATCTGCGTGGCAGAGATTGAGCTATTTGCCGAACTCATGCCCAGCGAATGTCCTTCAAACGTTTACGCCTGGTGAAAGCAGGCACATAGCTTACTTTTACCAGCGTAACACTTTTAAAACATAGAAAAATTAAATTTAATCATTTATTTTTTTATTTAAAAACCCTGTCCATTAAGGTAAGTTTATTTTTAAATGCATTAAAACATTTTTCTAAAAAAGATATTTTTTTCTAAAACATTTAATTTCAATTAATTTTAAATATGTGAGGTGTTTTAAAAATTTTATTGTGCTGTGTTTCTTGTTTTAGGGGGTTATTCTCATTGATCGTAATGGGAACTCGTATAAACGACGTTCCCATTTTTATCAATGAAAATAGTAGCGATTGGTCGTTCAGGCCCATGTGATTCCAGCAGATGCGTCCATACGTGGAAGACATCTTTCCATGCACTGCGCAGCGAATGTAGGCCTCATGAAATCCTACGTTGCTCCGCTGTGTTCCTCCGGGACCAACAAGTAATTTTGTAGATTTTTTTCGGGTCAGAGGCATTCGTATGAAGGACGCTTCTGACCGCAATTTCGACCCGTTGAAAATGCAGAACTCTGCTCCATTTTCCACACGTCCAAGTTCACTGCATTGTTCAGATTGTCTGTACTCCCTCTACACCCAGTCTGATTACAATCACCGTTACTCAAACTTGGCTCAGATTTCAATGAAATCAGTACAGTCCTCTCTGGCGTATCCCCACTTACCCCAGACAGCCGCCTATTTCGGGCAAATGGCATGAACCGTTGATCATTACTATAGGCGTCCATTACAAAGGCACGGCTTAAAACGCATTGAGCGCACCGACTATTTTGGGCAGTTGAAGCAGCTGTTCATACCTCGTTAAAGTGCGATTACCTGTCATTAAAATCTTTTCAGTCAGCCCCAAGTCACAAGCTGCTGAAACTCCAGCTGCATTTACAGTACCTGCTATAGTGGTGAAACTGACCAGACCGCTGCGTGCTTCAGCTCCACAGCCTTCCAGTGGAATAAGGCGCAAAGCTTCTACCTCGCATAGCTTGTCTGTAGCCAGGAATATCTTCCACAAAAAAGCTGCACGCCACTAGCTGATGCAGGGAGCTCTTATCCCCTTCGATTTAACATTAATTCATTCAGATTTTAAAAAATCCCTTTTTGATTCTTTGTCCCTGTGGCGATCGGCATCCATTTCATGCATGAGTGGAAGAAGATTGATTTTGATGATGGAGGGGCGTTCTGTGGAGGGTGGGTACCACTTGCAAGGGTTACCAGTCTCAGCGAAAAAGGTCTGGGCTTGGGTTGGAGACCAAGAGTGATGGGTTTATAAGTGAGAATGGACAGACGGCTACAAAGGTAGATATGGGGTCAGGCAGAACCAGGTAAGTCCAAAGGTAAGGTAGATGGCCTAAATTAGAGCAACACTAATGGGTGAAACATGACGGGCTCTGGCAGCTCGCCCCAATTATTGCAACGAGGCCTGAAGACCAATTTTGGGCAAGCCTCGGGCCTCCCGGTTTGGGGGCACAATGTGGCGCAACATTAGTTATGCGCCCAAAAAACAGTTATAACTAGTTTCTACACCGGAGTGTCAGCAAAAGGCAGCTGATTGTATTTGAAAGCGCCCTACATTGGGTTAGAATTGTTAGGAAGAGGTACTGTTCTGTATGAATCTGCACTTCATAAATAAAGCTTTATTCACTTTTTATTGCACTTGCTCTGCATTTTTCGAGTTCTTAGCTGTCACCTAGCATGGGATTGATGTCTGGTTTACACCATATAAATTAGCAGCTTCCTATCTGGTCTTTTTGTGGCGTATGAGAGCATACGGTAAAGCATTTTTCTAAAATGGCAAAAAGTCCAGTGTATAAAATTATTCTATACAAGCTTTTACATGAGGAAGATTACAACTTTTACTGTAAAATATGAACTAGACCCAAGAAAATTTCACGAATATTAAATGTAGTAATTCCCAGTTTTAAAATGACGAAGGAATGTAACATTTACTTTTGGTATTCAATAGCAGTAACCAATCGGAATATGTCCCCTTTATTTGATCGGGGAAAGGTGTTAATTACAACATACCTCCGTTTTACCTGGTGGAGTTGAGAAAATTGTACTTTGATTTACAACTGTCATCGGGATACTTGTGCTGTGCGAAACCGGATATGTATATCCTATGTATCAGTCACACTTACCCAAGTTTAATAGAATTATTTCACTTTTTCAAATTTTATATGGAGTAATACTTGAATTAATCACAGCCTTCATTAAATGGCTACCTGCTTTAACCCTAACGAGAGGGATAGTGTTAATTTCAGTCAATCTCTAGCTCCCTGACATTTAAATTCAAATTACCTTTGTTTGTAATTGCTTGCACTATAATATATTGTATTTAAAAACTCAAATTTTCCTTTTTGTTAAATCACATTTACGATGTATACTGCATACACAAAATTCTGAGAAACTATCATCCATCCAATGTTCTCTCTTGTGAAGATACTTCCGCTGTGGTGCAGCTGCACGTACACTGGCAGCCCTCCAGTGACTCATTCAAATGATCACTTTTCACCTTAGACAGTAATGGGGAAAAATTCGGTAAACACTCGCAAAGTGCAAAACTTTGCGCCAGGCGCATAAGTCTTGCTTCTCATTAGAAATTAGGTTTACTACCCAGAAAGGAAGTGGAGCGCTAAATAAAGTACTTCACTTCCTTTCTGGATGAGTAGTGGGGTGGACGCCTCTGGAGCGGAGCACAGTGCCGTGGATAGAGAACTGGTTAGCAGACAGGAAGCAGAGAATAGGAATAAACGGGTCTTTCTCAGAATGGCAGGCAGTGACTAGTGGGGTGCCGCAGGGCTCAGTGCTGGGACCCCAGCTATTTACAATATACATCAATGATTTAGATGAAGGAATTGAGTATAATATCTCCAAGTTTACAGATTACACTAAGTTGGGTGGCAGTGTGAGCTGTGAGGAGGACGCTAAGAGGCTGCAGGGTGACTTGGACAGGTTAGATGAATGGGCAAATACTGGCAGATGCAGTATAATGTGGATAAATGTGAGGTATCCACTGTGGTGGCAAAAACATGAAGGCAGAATATTATCTGAATGGCGGCAGATTAAGAAAAGGGGAGGTGCAACGAGACCTGGGTGTCATGGTACATCAGTCATTGAAAGTTGCCATGCAGGTACAACAGGCGGTGAAGAAGGCAAATGGCATGTTGGCCTTCATAGCTAGAGGATTTGAGTATAGGAGCAGGAAGGTCTTAATGCAGTTGAACAGGACCTTGGTGAGGCCTCACCAGGAATATTGTGTTCAGTTTTGGTCCCCTAATCTGAGGAAGGACGTTCTTGCTATTGAGGGAGTGCAGTGAAGGTTCACCAGACTAATTCCTGGGATGGCGGGACTGACATATGAGGAGAGACTGGATCGACTGGGCCTGTATTCACTGGAGTTTAGAAGAATGAGAAGGGATCTCATAGAAACATATAAAATTCTGACGGGACTGGACCGGTTAGATGCAGGAAGAATGATCCTGATGTGGGGGGGAAGTCCAGAACCAGGGTCACAGTCTAAGGATAAGGGGTAAGCCATTTAGGACCGAGATGAGGAGAAACTGCTTCACTCAGAGTTGTTAATCTGTGGAATTCTCTACCGCAGAGAGTTGTTGATGCCAGTTCGTTAGATATATTCAAGAGGGAGTTCGTTATGGCCTTGACGGCTAAAGGGATCAAGGGGTATGGAGAGAAAGTAGGAAAGGGGTACTGAGATGAAAGATCAGCCATGATCTTATTGAATGGTGATGCAGGCTCGAAGGGCTGAATGGCCTACTCCTGCACCTATTTTTTATGTTTACGCAATAGGCCACATAGTGCTGCCACATAGGAGGGCTCTTCCTGAATTAAAGGGAAGGGCCCAAACTGTAACAGAACATAAGAAATAGGAGCAGGAGTTGGCCATTTGGTCCCTCGAGCCTGCTTCGCCATTCAATAAGATCATGGCTGATCTGATCATAGACTCAGCTCCACTTCCCTGCCTGCTCCCCATAACCTTTTATTCCCTTAACGCTCAAAAATCTGTCTACTCCATAAATATATTCAATGGCCCAGCCTCCACAGCTCTCTGGGGCAGAGAATTCCATAGATTTACAACCTTCTGAGAGAAGAAATTCCTCCTCATCCCAGTTTTAGAGATTAGAGAGACAAAAGGGATGATGGGCCAACTTGAGATGGTGATGACAGAAGTTAGAAAAAGGTTAGTCTAGATAGGTGTGAATGGTGGACTAATTACTAGCTGCCATTGGAGACAGAGAAAACATTTACATAAGATTGGGAGGGGTGGGGGGTTAAAAAGAGGAGGGAAGGGAGCCAAATATGGGCAGAGGTTATGGTCTGAAATTGTTTAACTCGATGTTCAGTCCAGAAGACTAAAGTGCCTAAACAAAAGATGAGGTGCTGTTCCTCGAGCTTGCGTTACGCTTCATTGGAACAGTGTGGGAGGCCGAGGACGGTGATGTCTGAGTGGGAGTGGAGCGGGGAATTAAAGCAACAGGCGACCGGAAGCTCAGGGTCACGCTTACAAACTGAACGGAGGTGTTCCGCAAAGTGGTCACCCAATCTGCGTTTAGTCTCCCCAATGTAGAGGAGACCACATCGTGAGCAGCGAATACAGTATATTAAATTGGAAGAAGTACAAGTGAATCGCTGCTTCAACTGGAAGGAGTATTTGGGGCCCTGGATAGTGGGAAGGGAGGAGGTAAAAGAGCAGATGTTGCATCTTCTGCTCTTGCATGGGAATGTGTCATGGGAAGGGGAGGGGGTGCTGGGGAGTGACTGCGCAATGGACCAGGGTGTCGCGGAGGGAGCTGTTCCTTTGGAACGCTGAGAGGGGAGGGGAAGATGTGATTGGTGGTGTGATCACGCTGGAGGTGGCGGAGGATGATCCCTTGAACGTGGAGGCTGGTGGGGTGAAAGGTGAGGACAAGGGGAACCCTATCGTGGTTCTTGGAGGGAGGGGAAGGGGTGAGAGCAGAGGTATGGGAAATAGAACAGACGCGGCGGAGGGGAATCCTCGGTTGAGGAAAAAGGAAGACATGTCAGAGGCACTAGTGTGAAAGGTGGCGGCGTCAGAGCAAATGCTACTGCGACGGAGAAACTGGGAGAATGGAATGCAGTACAGGATGCTGGGAGGAAGGAAATGTAGTCCAGGTTGCTGTGGGAGTCAGTGGGCTTGTATTGAATGTTTGTCAATGGCCTATTACCAGAAATGGAGACAGAAGTCGAGGAAGGGAAGAGTCTGAGATGGATCATGTATGTCTTGGTGAGGGAAGGGTGGAAATTGGATGTAAAGTGAATGAAATTTTCTAATTCAGGGCGAGAGAGGAAATGGCACCCATACAGTCATGAATGTCCCGGAAAAAGAGATGAGGGAGGGGATCCAAGTAGGACTGGAACAATGAATGTTTCACACATCCCACAAAAAGGCAGGCATAACTGGACCCGTGCAGGTTCCCATAGCAACACCTTTTAATTTGGAGGAAGTGAGTGGAGTTAAAGGATAAGTTGTTCAATGTTAGAACAAGTTCAGCCAGGCGGAGGAGGTTGGTGGTGGATGGGGATTGGACCTCTGCTTGAGGAAGAAGCAGAGTGCCCTCAGGCCATCCTGGTGGGGGATGGAAGTGTAGAGGGATTGGACGTCCATAGTAAAAAGGAGACGGTTGGGGCCGGGAAACTGGAAACTGTTAAAGTGACGGAGGGCATCGGAGGAGTCGCGAATGTAGGTGGGAAGAGAGTGGAAAAGGGGAGGAAAAAATTAGAGTCCAGATAGGAAGAAATAAGTTCCCTGGGGCAAGAACAGGCTGAAACGATAGGTCTACCGGGGCAGTCCTGTTTGTGGATCTTAGGAAGGAGGTAGAAGCGGGCTGTGCAGAGTTGGAGAACTCGGGCTGATGGCTGTGGAGGGAAAATCTCCAGAGGAGATGAGGTCAGTGATGGACTGATGATTGCTTGATGTTCAGTAGTGGGGTCATGGCCCAGGGGGAGGTAGGAAGAGATGTCGGAGAGTTGGCGATCAGCCTCTGGTGTTATTGCAGCCTTCACTGAATTAGGCTTGGGTCATGACAAATGGCCCTATGACCCCAGTAGTGTATCGCAAAGCCCACCACTCGACCAGTGGTGCCCTTAATTAACTGAGTGCCCCAGGAAGACCAGGATAATAAACTACAGAAACACAAACCCGATTCCCCTCAGCTAGTTGACAGGTGGCTAAACAGATGTTTTAAGTTAATTGATCTCAGCCACAGTAGCAGTTGG
Organism: Pristiophorus japonicus; assembly: GCF_044704955.1. Classification (NCBI taxonomy): domain Eukaryota; kingdom Metazoa; phylum Chordata; class Chondrichthyes; family Pristiophoridae; genus Pristiophorus; species Pristiophorus japonicus. The sequence continues at coordinate 182,153,668 of NC_091986.1, forward strand.
ATTACTACAGTTAGCCTTAGCGCCCATGAACTATGGAAAGGGAAAAGAATTAGCTGAGTTCCCATTTCTAATTATTGTTCGGTAGTCTGTTGTTGAAAATTATGCATGTGGATGTTTTATTAGAATAGGATGAAACCCTATTATGATGCTGAACCAGTGAGGAATCCGACGATGAAAACTATAAAGACATAGAGGCCGAAATTGACCTCGCCGAAAACGCGGTGCACCTACTGTGTTTCGACTGTTTTCACCGCCACGGTAGATGTGGTGGCCTCTTGCATGAAATTACGCTCTTTGGCTTTTTTTTTTCGAGCGGCCCGGAAGTCGGTCATAATGGGGGCAGAAGTGCGGCGGAGTGTGGAAATTCCATAAATAGAGGGGCGGAAGTGGTGGGCGGGCGGGGTGCTCACCGCTGTCACTCACCAGTGTAGCACTGATGACGTCATCACGCTGGCGTGTCACCACATCGCTCCCCTTCACTCAAAGGGGAGAACCACTGCGAGCTCTGCGATTCTTTTAAGTTTGGTCCACTGGGCCACAAGGGAGGGTTTCAGCCGGGCCACGGCCTGGCACCCAAGAGGGGGTATCAGGCTGCCAGTTGGCGGTCCAGCTGAACCTGGAGGCATAATTGTTGGCCCAAACTGGCAGTCAACAACCAAAAAAAAAGATGATGCCAGTCACGGCAGTAGGTCCACCCCTTTAATGACAGCCGCGCCACCATTTTACAAGCACTGCAAGCACAGTGCACGGACAGAAAAAGCTGTCGGTGGCACCGAGCGGCAGGAGCAAGATCTTCTGCGCGGAATTTCGGGTTCGGGGGTGGCACATCAGCGATGCGCGCTCTGATGACGCATTTAGGACAGATTGGCAGTAGCGGAGCGGTAGTGGAGAGAGCGGGTCACCGCTGGGATATCGCAGGAGGGCAATTTTCAAAATGGAAGCCATTCCACCAAAATAACGGTGGCCATTCCACTCCGCTGCTTAACCTAACAGGCCTTAAGGGAAGGGGCAATTTTGGCCCTATAAGATTAGGACTGCATTTTTGGGAACAATTATTGGTAGAACAGACCCTTCAATTTTATAGTTGAAGTCGGAAGTTTGGTCTTTTATTTTTCAGCCTGTAATTATAAGTCACTGGCTTTGATTTTGTTTCATTGCTGAGATACCAAAATATATTTTTGTATGATCATATAAAGTGTGATAGGAAGTCTAACCTGGTAATCATTTGAAGGTTAAGCAAAAACTATAGGCCGATTAGTTTAACATCTGTAGTGGGGAAAATGCTTGAAGCTATCATTAAGGAAGAAATAGCAGGACATCTAGATAGGAATAGTGCAATCAAGCAGACGCAACATGGATTCATGAAGGGGAAATCATGTTTAACTAATTTACTGGAATTCTTTGAGGATATAACGAGCATGGTGGATAGAGGTGGACCGGTGGATAGAGGTGGACCGATGGATGTGGTATATTTAGATTTCTAAAAGGCATTCGATAAGGTGCCACACAAAAGGTTACTGCAGAAGATTGGGAATGTATTAGCATGGATCGAGAATTGGCTGGCTAACAGAAAGCAGAGAGTCGGGATAAATGGGTCCTTTTCGGGTTGGAAATCGGTGGTTAGTGGTGTGCCACAGGGATCGGTGCTGGGACCACAACTGTTTACAATATACATAGATGACCTGGAAGAGGGGACAGAGTGTAGTATAACAACATTTGCAGATGACACAAAGATTAGTGGGAAAGCAGGTTGTGTGGAGGACACAGAAAGGCTGCAAAGAGATTTAGATAGGTTAATGGGCTAAGGTTTGGCAGATGGAATACAATGTCGGAAAATGTGAGGTCATCCACCTTGGGGGGGGGGGGGGGGGGAAATAGTAAAAGGGAATATTATTTGAATGGGGAGAAATTTCAACATGCTGCGGTGCAGAGGGACCTGGGGGTCCTTGTGCATGAATCCCAAAAAGTTAGTTTGCAGGTGCAGCAGGTAACCAGGAAGGTGAATGGAATGTTGGCCTTCATTGCGAGAGGGATGGAGTACAAAAGCAGGGAGGTCCTGCTGCAACTGTACAGGGTATTGGTGAGGCCGCACCTGGAGTACTGCGTGCAGTTTTGGTCACATTACTTAAGGAAGGATATACTAGCCTTGGAGGGGGTATAGAGATGATTCACTAGGCTGATTCCGGAGATGAGGGGGTTACCTTATGATGATAGATTGAGTAGACTGGGTCTTTACTCGTTGGAGTTCAGAAGGATGAGGGGTGATCTTATAGAAACATTTAAAATAATGAAAGGGATAGACAAGATAGAGGCAGAGAGGTTGTTTCCACTGGTCGGGGAGACTAGAACTAGGGGGCACAGCCTCAAAATACGGGGAAGCCCATTTAAAACCGAGTTGAGAAGGAATTTCTTCTCCCAGAGGGTTGTGAATCTGTGGAATTCTCTGCCCAAGGAAGCAGTTGAGGCTAGCTCATTGAATGTATTCAAATCACAGATAGATAGATTTTTAACCAATAAGGGAATTAAGGATTATGGGGAGCGGGCGGATAAGTGGAGCTGAGTCCACGGCCAGATCAGCCATGATCTTGTTGAATGGCAGAGCAGGCTCGAGGGGCTAGATGGCCTACTCCTGTTCCTAATTCTTATGTTCTTAAAAATCAGTAGCTTCCTGGGAATGGAAGTAATTTTTTTAATTTCTCTTTTTCTCCTTCACCTCTTTTGTTAATTTCCTCTCCTCTAATCATGGCACCATACTCCAGTATGGAAGGCAATGGGCAATGGTTACCCAGGGCCACTATAGATGTGTGAGCTTTGAAAGTGAGTATCAGCAGGCTGCCCACAAGTAGGGCATCACAGCCAGGCCCAATCTCGTCTTCACCCAATGTCTAGGTATGCACGCTTTCATTAGTGGGCACTGGATAGCACTAACAGATGGGAACATTTGCCAATATCTCCTCCTTTAACTCAATTGTAGTATCTCTATTGTCATCTTGGCTGAGATCAGCTAACCCAGTATAGACTGGCAATCAACCCTGCAATTTCCTGGGGCTGGAATTTCCAATGGCTTACTGGGCGATATTGGCCATTGTGGACGCTGATCAGGTAAGCAGAAAATTCCCTACCTGAGTTACGCCGGTGGTTTTGAGGTACCGCTGGGGAGTATACTGCTGGCTTGCACCGTCCTGAGATCGCCCTGGTGTGATATTTGGGTCAGCGATGACCCGTAGGTGAGTATGAAAAAAAGCTAAGATCAGCAAAGCTGGACAGTAGGTGAGTACCACTGCAAGAAAAAGATTAGTAATTGTTTTTTTACCAATTATTTTAAAAATCTGTTTATTTTAAAAAGGTCTTGGGAATGTTTTTTTGATTTTTTTTTAGGTGATGATTTTTGAAAATTTATTATTTTTCTGCTGCTAGGCCCAACCCACAGCCTCGGGATAAATTTTTTATTGATTTTTTAATTTATCGCTCATTTTGTTTAGGAACTGCCCAATCGACCCTAAATTGCACTTTTTCACCCAGAATAGGGGTGCAACGCCCATGTTTTTCGTTTGGTGGATTTGTTTATTTTTAGGGGGGAAGTTTTCACCGGCAATAATCTTCCCAATATTAGCGGTTTTTTGGGTGGCAATTGGGCGCTGGCGGGCTGATAGGAAATTCTAGCCCTTGGTCTTTACAGCTCAGCTACCTAGTGGAAAAATTCACTGAGCCATCAGAGGAGTGACCCTTAAGTTATGCTGTTCTTGAAAACTACACTGATTCTGATGTGCAATATATAATCCGGCAATGATTAAGTTCCCCAGTATAATCTGATTAATTTTGAATACGGTTTACATGTGTGTGTCTTGTAAAGTTCAGAGTATGAATTAGCTCTGAAGTATTTTCAAAACTTTGTTGACTTCATTGAGAGTAATCTAATGCATTCAGTTCAGACCTCAAGTAAGAGCGGTTTCAACGTTTTAAACACTGGTATTTCAGATGGGTGAAAGACTGAAGTTTTCCTTTAAAAGTCCAGGAAGTAATGTAAATCTGAAGATCATCTTTGGAGAGCTCCGAAAACAGAATTGCAAATCTGAATATGGATTTATCTGACCATTCTCTTCCATAATCTAGAGTTCAGACAATGCCCTATTGCGCTTTTATGGATGTACTCGTGAAACCTACTACTATTGGACAATAAAAATGTGTCAAATTCAAAATTAAATGTTTGTTGACTATGTCAACAAGGGTTTAGGCTAGTGGTAATACAGCATCCTGAAAATAATTAGAGGTGGGAAAAGACTCCCAGGGAAGATGTGTTTTCAGATAGCCTTGAACTTTACTGGATACAACATCCAGATTCCACCTTCTGAGCAAGTGTTTGTTCCCTTCACGATCTTCAGCAAACCTCATAATACTGTTGTGCTGTTGTAGGACAAAGAATGTCCCAGCAGGACAAGGCATGTGTCATTAAAAGCTCACTTCTATAAAGTTGGTAGTGATTCTGAACGATAAATGTAGTAGCATGGTCTGAGGTGCACTTCTGGGACAATTCTAGTCCTTTGATGAAATCACAAGTATATTTCCGTGCAGCACAGAACTACATTGCTTTGACTCTAAGCAACTGAGCTGTTTAGATAAGTCCATAAAACCATTTATTTCTCAGTCAGGATTGAGGTTAACAGCCGTCTTAACTATAATACTATGAGTAGATTTATCTTTTGATTATCCACAAAAAGACAAAACTATTCTAAAGTAGAATCACATTTACTATGTGCTTGAATTTCCATAATGGCCTGGTTGCTTGAAGGGAAAGAAACACCCAGGGAGAGTACTTTTTATTAAAAGCATTCCCCTTTTTTATAGTATAACGCTTTGATCTTTTTATAAATTTGTGTTTTTGATGTAAATGACCCTGCCAAGGCAATATTTATTGCTCCTTTCTAGTTTCCCTGAGGACATTAAGAGCCTCAACTCCACTTAACCGCCTTTACTCCATATCCATTGATGCCCATATTTAACATTTACCTATCGATCTTAGTATTGAAAATTTCATTGGGGCTGCACTCAAAGATCATTCCAGATTTGCACTGCCTCTTTGTGAAAACGTGCTTCCTGAATTCACTTCTAAATGGCCCAGCTCGAATTTTAAATTTCTTCCCTTGTGTTCTGGATTCCCTCACCAGCTGAAATATTTTTTCTGTATTTATCCTCTCATATCCTTTTATCAGTACCTCGATTAAGATCACCCTTCAACCTTCTAAGCTCAAGGGAATACAAACCAAGTTTATGCAACCTTTCTTCATAATTTAACCCTTTTAGCCAAAGTATTAAGGCCAATATAGCTTTCCTGAGGTGCAGTGCACAAAACTGTAATATTTCAGATGGGTTCTGACCAAAGCACTATATAACTGAATGATAACTTCCTCACTTTGAATTCCAACCCCTTTGAGATAAAGGCCAACATTCCATTACCCATTTTGATAACTATTTGTATCTGTGCACTAGCTTTTAGCGTTTTGTGTACATGGGCACCTAAATGACTTTACTCCTCCACAGCTCCTAGTTTTTCAACTTTAAGAAAATATTCTGATTTGTCTTTCTCTGATCCAAAGTGGATGACCTCAGACGTGTCCCCATTGAACCCCATTTGCTCAGTCTGTCTAGTTGTCCCTTTGAAACTTCTTGCTCCCATTTGGACAATTTACTGTGCCTCTTAACTTAGTATCATCTGCAAACTTGTGTATGCAACTCATTCGAATTATTCAAGTCATTAATATGTCTGGTACAAAGCTGATACAATACAAATCCGTGGGGAACACCATTTGCCAATCAAAGTACATTCCATTTATTTCTACTCCGACCTCCCAACCCCTGTCACAAAGTTACTTCCAATTCCATACCCTTTCAATTTTGCTAATAATCTCTTGAGCACCTTATCAAATACCTTCTGGAATTCAATATAGACATCATCCATAGACCGTCCTCTATGCTAGTGACCTCCTCAAAACAATTCAAGTTGTTAGTCAGGCATGACCTGCCCTTCACATAAACGCTGACTCTCTTTGATCAGCGCGTATTTATCCAAGTACTCAGTCACTTTCTGATGACAGATTCCAATAACTTCCTTACGACTGATGGTTCTGTTGTTGCGTGGTTTTTCCCTTCCTCTCTTAAATAATGGAGTGACATTTTCAATTTTGCAATCCAAAGGCACAACTCCTGAATCTAGAGAGCTTTGAAAAATTATGACTAATGCATCTGCATTTTCCTCAGTAATTTCTTACACCCTGAGCTGGAAACCACCAGATCCTGGTGATTTATCTATCTTAAGTCCCATTCTTTTCTCCATTACTTTTTTAAAAAATCCACTAAGTACCTCCCCATTACTTATTTTTAGTTTCCCTTGAACCGCTGATAGTTTGTCTCTTTCCCCCACTGTGAAAATGGATACAAAGTACTCATTTAGCAAGTATGCCATTTCCTTAGTGTCCCTTTATAGGCCCCAAGTTTCGACCTGATTTGCTCCTGATTTTTAGGAGCAACTGGTGTAGAACGGAGTATCTTAGAAATCGGAATTCTCGCCATTTAGTTTGCTCCAGTTCTCGTCAGTTAGAACAGTTTCACTTTGGAACAGAATTTTTTTTTCAAAAGGGGGCGTGTCTGGCCACTTACGCCTATTTTCAAAGTTTCGTCAGTGAAAGCTTACTCCAAACTAACTTTGAATGGAGTAAGTGAAGATTTTTGTACGCTCGAAAAAACCTTGTCTACACTTTAGAAAATCAGGCGTAGGTTACAAATCAGGCGTAGGGTATGGTGGGGGGGGGGCTTTAAAGGGAAGTTTACAAACACTAAACACTTCAGTTTTACATATAAAGAGCCATCATCAATAATAAATGATAAAAACATCAATAAATCAACCAATAAATCAATCAAAAAAAATTAATAAGAAATAATTTTTTTTTTAAATCAATAAATAAAACATTTTCTACTTACCGACTGCAGCACCGGGAGCCCTCCAACAGCGTGCTGGGATGCCCCCCTCTCCCCCCCCCCCCCCCGTGTGTTTCTGTCATTGTCTCTATCTCTCTGTCTGTCTGTCTGTCTGTCTATGTCTCTCATTCTCTGTGTGTTTCTGACAGGGAGGGAAGGGGGGGGGAGGGGGAGGTGGGGGGAAAGGGGTTGGGGGGGAGAAAGGAGATGGGGGGGTGAGGGGGGGAGGGAGGCTGAATGGGCAGGGCCCGTCCCCAGCACCAGATTTACAGGTAGGTGGTGTTGGGTCGGGTTGGGGGGAGCGCGGGTCGGGGGGGTGGTGGGAGGGAGGTCAGGTCGGGTCCAGTCCGGGGGCGGAGGGGGGAAGCGGGAGTCGGGTCGGTGTCGGGTCCGGTCCGGGGGTGGGGGGGAAGCAGGAGTCGGGTCGGGGTCGGGGTTGGGTCCGGTCCAGGGGTGGAGGGGGAAGCGGGGGTCGGGTCCAGGGACGGGGGGGGAAGCGGGTGTCCGGTCCGGGGGTGGGAAGCGGGAGTCGTGTCTGGTCGGGAGGAAGCAGGAGCTGGGCGTGGGAGGCAGCCTTATTCATGCAGCCCCAGTGAGGCCATTCGGCCAGGGCTAGGGTCTGCGTGCTTCGGCCCCACACAGTTTTGGGCGCCTGGAGCTACTGAACATGCGCGCCCACTGCAGCACGCATGTGCAGAGGTCCCGGCACTGTTTTCAGTGCAGGGACCTGGCTCCGTCCCCTACAGCTCCTGCTGTGCTGCGCCTAGCTGCAAACGACCTGCAGGGAGGTGGAGAATCTGGAAGTTTTTTTTAGGCGCACTTTGTGGCGCGAAAAACGGGCGTCTAGGTCGGGACTGCGCCGTTCTAGGCGCGGCTCGAAACTTGGGCCCATTGTTTCACCTGCATCTGGCTGTAATGAGCTCACATACATATTTACCACATGCTTGCTCTTAATATAATTGTAAAAACTTTTGCTGTTAGTTTTTAAGGAGCTTCTTAAAAGCTATGTCTTTGACCAAGCTTTTGGTCCTCTGTTCTGATATTTCCTTTTGTGGCTTGGTGTCAAAAATGTTTTTATTAATATCGCTGTTGTTTAAGTGCCTTGGGATGTTTTGCTACGTTAAATGCACTATACAAATATAAGCTGTTATAGTTTTGATATTCCTTGCCAGTATTATTGATGCTCCTTTTTTTTGCTGCTTTTATTACTTTCTTTGTATTCTTTTTTTTAATAGCTCTCCCAGTCAGCTGGGGTTTCTTTTAACTTGATATTGTTGCTTACCTCATTGACCATGATTGCTTAGCTGCAAAAGCAGAGCTTTTGCCTTTTAGGGTGTACTGGTTTTGTACCATACCAAATACTAATTTGAATACTTCATACTGTTTATCTGTCTGTTTACCCATTCACAGTTCAGTCTGGTTTATTGTAGTTGATTCACTCTCTCCTTTTTGCCTTTCAAACCTAACCAGTAACTGACAGAGGTAGCTTTCATACCTGGGCTGGATTCAAATTTTTTTGTAAAAGTATTTAAACCTTACACTTGTCCTTCATAATGTAGGTTCATATTCTGGCTTCATCTTTCACATTTGAAAAATGGAAACTTACTGGAATCTGTAGAGAAATGAAAATATTAAGTAAAATGACTTTTTCAGTGACTCTACAAGAAAAATGTGTGATCATTGGATATGAACCATAAAACCTGGTGTACAAGTAAGGTCAGAAAAGAGCGAACCAGGAAGAAAGAACACATTGTTAAATTGCTTAAACCCATCCAAGGCTGAACTGTAATCTTCCGACCCAATGATGCAGCCCTCCATTTCGGATGAAAGCATGACCTTGCATGCTACAAGTCATTATTCTCTACCCTTTAATCAGATGTTTTAGAACTAATGGATCAGGTGTAAATCACAGGAAGATAAACTGAAGACGTGTGTGCACTAAAGACCTGGAGCATATTTGAGCAACTGTCACATATGATAGTTACTTGTGCGATTCTCTTAGATGGTGAATCTTTCTGTTATAATTCCTCCATCATGTCAATGCTCTAAATGCTGTCAGATTTTTCTGAAGGTGCATTTTTTTTAAACTTAAATTTTCAGAACACAGTAGTTCCTTAAAATTAAAGTGCCTGGCCTAGATTGAGCAGTAGGATTAACAGTGAGGCTATTATCTTTTATTAAGGAAAAATCTGACAGTAACTTCCAGTGTCTGCCCATGTGCAGTGAAATGCTGCTGTCCGAGATGCCCTGCTCCTCTACAAGCTTTGCTATACCTTGCCAAGAGACTCTGCATTCAAACACATGAAGAGTGTGAAGTTACATTACGTACCCACTAAACATGCGATTTTAACTATTGTTAGAGCTTTCTGTCTCTTAGATCTCACTTAATCGAATCTTTCCTTCTCTTTATTTTGCTTTCTATACATCACTTTGCATTTTTCTGCATTAAATTTCATCTGCCACATGTCCGCTCATTTCAGCAGCCTGTCTCTGTCTTCTTGAAGTCTATCGCTATCCTCTTCACTGTTCACTATACTTCCATGTTTTGTGTCATCTATAAATTTTGAAATTGTGCCCTGTACACCAAAGTCCAAGTCATTGATATATATCACCACCCCTGGGGAACACCCCTGTGCACTTTCCTCCAGTCTGTAAAACAACCGTGTCGCTTAGCCAATTTTGTATCCAAGCTGCCAATGTCCCTTTTGTTCCATGGGTTTCAACTTTGCTGGCAAGCATATTATGTGGCACTTTATAAAACACCTTTTGGAAGTCTATGTACTCCACGTCAACCGCATTGCCCTTATCAACCCTCTCTCTGTTATCTCATCAAAAAACTCGATCAAGTTACTTAAACACTATTTGCCTTTAACAAATCTGTACTGGTTTTCCTTAATTAAGCCACACTTGTCCAAGTGACTGTTAACTTTGTCCCTGATTATTGTTTCTAAATGCTTCCCCACTACTGAGGTTAAACTGTTTGGCCTGTAGTTGCTGGGTTTATCCTTCCACCCTTTCTTGTGTGTTCTTAAAATGGATTCTTCAATCTGATTGGTTGAAGAGATGTTTTTTTGCTTCCCCTGTTCACACATCTCCCAGATCCCCTGTAGAGGCCGCCACACTGTATCGGACCATATGTTGCCGCACAAAAGCCCATGAAAATTCTGTGGGCAGCTGTAAGTGCAATGAACGGCAAGCGCCAATGATTTGCAAAATTGGGCCGATCAATTACAATTTCAAAGCCGTTAACTTTGTATATGTTTTTTTGCTAATTGGTGACCAACACACACAATATGGATATTACTTTTTCTCCTGTGCAGCCCATGCATTTTTAAACCAGTAAGTAGCATTATTCCATGTTCTGAGAAAGTTCAACTGGTGTTCTTTATTTTGTTTACCTTTCGCTAGTTTTTCTAAAAAGGAAGAAAACCACCCACAAGTACATTTTCTGTTTAAAAATAATAGCTTATACGTTACTGAAATATTTTTAAATACACTTTGGCTGTAACTGGAAGTATTACAGACTTGAGGGTTAATTTTAACCATGGCCACCCAGCAGTACCAGTATAGGTGAGAGAGTAAAGATGGCGGGGTGGGAGTCAAGCCATGTTCCGACCATGTACCCCCACCCCACCACCTTAATGACCTCAGATTGGGCATGGAAGGACCACTCTTTTTCAGGCAGGTGGCAGTCGACTTTACATGGTAAAGACATGGCCTGATGACATCATCAGCACTGCAGCCCCATTTTAACTTGAAACTGCGGGAGGTCCGCACAGCATCAAATCTATCAGCGAGATCTGGCAGAAGTTAGCAGAGTGGCCAGAAGAGGCCATGGTAAGCATCTCCATACCCCACAAGGGCTCCTTCTCTCTGGCCCTGGCCTTCTCTCTCTCCCACCAACAGCAACTCTTTGGAGACTTATTTTCTCGCCTCCTTCTCACCCCCCCCCCTCCCCCCGCCCCACACTCAGCACCAACATTATGGCAGCGACCATTCTCTTGGATCCCCGAGAGTGCTGGCCTCCTCGCCAATTTCCCATTCCTGTCCGCTGGCTCTTATGTAATTCCCGCCGGCTTCAACTGGGAGGCAGTGCAGACAAATTTAAATGAAGCCTAAGAGTTAAAATGACCTGGGCCTCACACCAAGGAATCCCTCCTGCCCCAAACACGCTTGAGTTAAAATCATCACTTCTTAGAAACTGAGATCTACATGATGGGTGTTGCACCTGAAGCAACAATTTGCATTTGTATAATACCTTTCATATTATGCTGTGTCCCAATGTGGGACACAGCTGATGAATGACTTAAAGTTCCAATTTAGTTGCTAGGAAAAACTTACAAATGTATATTTCTAGTAAATACTTAATTTACTTAATGTTAATCTGTTGATTCATGAATTTTCCTTCCTCTCCTCCTACCCTTCCAGTGTAATTCTGCAGAATTATCACTCTAAGGATCCCTCTTACAAGTTTTAATTTGCAAGTTTGTAATGGACTGCAGTATTTCACTTAGTGATTGAGAGGCATTTTAAAGCTTAATCACTGCTGAGCATGGAAGAATTTGCTTCTGTTCAAGTAGCTCAGATTCATTTTTCATGAGTCCAGAACTGTTTTTCAGAGGAAGTGGGTGCAAAGCCCGGCATGATGTCCACACCTTTTTGCTGCAGGCAAGGAAGTAGTTCAGTGGGAGTAGGAAAGAGCTGGAGCTGGCCCCACAAGATCAGATACTGCAAATAAGCAGAGGAAGAAACAATGAGGGATCAGAGACAAAGGAATAAAAACACTTGCACAGTTGTTTGTTAGCCTGCCAAAGCTGGAAGGTAACTGACCCCTGGCTGATTGGTGAGTGGAATTTTCCAACCTTGATCTGAGTTGATAAAACGTTGCTGTTTCAGCAGTCTCCAATTCTGGAAAGCTAAAGAAACCAAGAAAAAAAATAAGAACCATATCCAATTTAACCTTTTAACTGATTTTAAGTTCATTAGGAATAATAATTTGAATTTTTTGGGGAGATGTAATTTAAATTCAGACTTAAAATTCAGCTTGTTTGAAAATTGGAACAGGGTGGGTCATAGTGGAGGAGTCGAGAACTTCCAGCTAACTTAGAGGTAGTGGAGCCAAAGAAATTTATGGTATTAAAAAGTCTTTGAGGAAACCAGGAGGATCACAGACACTTTTTGGCTCATTAGTGCAAAATAAGGCGTAGCACACATGGGGAATGCATAGTTACGTCAGTGAATTGTGCCTCACCGGTAAACAAAATGTGGTATTATAGCTTTATGCCCAGGTGCAATATTTTAAATAGATAACTAAATAGGACAAGAACAGACAAATGCAGTGCCATTTTTCTGAACAGGGCTTTTGTCAAAATCCTCTGAATCAGGTGAAAATCCAGGAGTGGGGAAATATATCTTGACTTGAGTGTTAGGACATTTCAAGCAGTTTCCCAGTATTAAATGCAAGACATATCATTGCAAATTGGTCCAGATTATTCATATATTTATATAGTGTGTTTCATGACCTCTGGGCATACCAAAGCGCTTTACAGCCAAGAACTTTTGATGTGTGGTCACTGTTGTAATGTAGGAAATGTGTCAGCCAATGTACACACAGCAAAACCTCACAAACAGCAACAAAATAAATGAGCGGATTATCCTTGCATGGCAGAATAAAGACATTTGTGGTAATGTGTTTAATACTGATTGTGACATTATAAACTGGAGGTGTTATAAGTTACAAACTGGAAATAAAGACTGTAAAAGCAACCGTGTTTTATAGAAGCACAGCTATTTACACTTTTATTACAAGAATTTATGCAATATCTCATTAATTTCGGTAGACCAATTCTGACAATTTTTAAAAAAGTAAATTATGCTCATTTAACCTACAAGTGCACATTAAGGTCTTGTCAGATTAAGACTTAAAACTCCTTCATCCCCCGAATAGTTCAAAGTGCTTCCATATTAATAAAGCTTTGTATGATTTTATGATATAAAAAATCTATGAGGAAACCAAGAGGATTACAGACACTTTTTGGCACATTAGCACAAGTTCGGGCGTAGCAGTGACATTTTTCTCTCACTACAATATGCTGTGTAACAATTTAGTACCTGTATTTGCCGTATGTCTCAAGTTAGTTGGATCTATCCCAGAAACAATAGGCTAATTTGATATCCTTGTGTCTGTATTGAGCCAAGAGCCCAAAACTGCCTTGAAATCGAGACTGCCAATTTCTACCTCACAAGTCCAAGTCAATGTAAAAATTACCACCCGCCCCTACACACACAATTTTATCAAATCCATCTGTAATGGTTCACTTCAAACTTTATATTTCATTCAAAGCTCTTCCACAGCAAGTGCTCCAATTTCAATAGCACACAAATGAATTAACTAAGGGGTGTATTTTCCTTTGTGGATAAAGTTAGATCGAAAATATTTTACTAATCTATCATTCTCAGCATATCCGTCATATTAAATTGTTACTTCAGTGTTAACTGCCTACAAATCGGTCAGTAATTTGGATAAACTGTGCCATAATTTAGGTTTGGGGTCTATGGGGCTTTAGATACCATTTTATTAATCAAAACTGAATACTCTGGGTTTTCACTTTGGTTTTTGAACTAATCAAGAAATCTTGAAATTCTGATTAGAACTGGGCTACAACTCCTGAATTCTGCTGAATACCAAAGTCTAGCAACTCTGTCACATATGCTTTGTGCCAAGTTGGATGTGGTTTATAATGACCCAAAGTCATGCTTTCCTGTTCATTAATTAGATCAAATTTTGCTTCAGACCAGCTATAGTAGATTATAATTGTCATTTTCAGTTTGCTGGTCAAAAAGAAAGTAGTAGTAGAGTTTAATTCCAGCAAAATGAAAAAAAGTCATGAATGCTAACCAATCTACTTTAATGTTTTGAGGTCAGTGTTCACTTGTCCATGATGCAAGTGAGAATCGGCTCTATTCCTGGATCCTATCTACTGTTGCTAGTCAAATCATTTGACAAAGTACTTGGGCAGAGAGCATTGAGATCTAGAGACTTGCTAGGTTACATTGCAACACAAAATAATAGGATGGATTGAAAACAGAGATTAATGTGCAATTGGCAGTTATGGTGAAAGCAACAGCCACAGTTTAATATACAAGAGAAAGGCTTCTATTCAGCTGCTGGGAAACTCTATGCATTTATTACAAGATTTTTGCCTTGTGTGTAGTTGCTGCACTGGTGAACAGAAAGAATCAGAGAATTTGGCATGTCACCAACTGAAGGAAGAAGGAGGGAGCCATGCATACACCGAGCAGTGGTGCAAGGTAGAGGCCTGGGGGACCACCTTGGGACAGGGAGTGACAAATGACAGAATGGACTGTGACAGGACATGAGCGGAGAGATACATGCGAAGGAGGGAAAATGTGAGAAAGAAAAGAATGGCAAGAGTAGGGAGAGCTGAGACTGCAGCAAAGAAGGACTCCAGGTGTGAGTTGGAATTTTGAGGTACTTGTTGCATTTTCAGATGAAGATCACTGTCATTCCTGGCTCTTCCCTGAGGCCTGAGTTATGAGGAAAGACTGAAGAATCTTGGGGGCCAAGGATAGATCCTTGGAGGTAACAATGCTATATCATTATTATACCATAATGAAGCCTGACTACCTCTGACAAAATTGCTTTTCGAGTGGAATGCATTTTGTATCAGATGGTAGCCCTGTGTACGTAAAAATTATAAAGTATTCTGAGCAGATTGTTGTCTTTCCGGTTTGAATCTCATTTTGCCCTAGCAGATATATTTGCACTTCTGAGGATTATTATGCATACATGGGTGTGACAAAAATGAAGCTTTAAAAAAATTTGTTCAATTATTTATTAATTACTTTTTTGCTGGCCACAGTACATAGGGTTGGCAACTCTGGTTGAATGTATTTCTGAAGATTTCATCACATGGCTTCTCTCCTTCAACCGCCCAGCCCAATCAGACAGCCTTTTTCTCATCTCCAATATTTTTATAACTAATAAACAAAAGTATTCAAAGAGTCTCCTGGGTTGCTCACAGCAGCGTTCTTGTTAATCTTTAATTCCTGGAGTCTCCCGAGTAATCCTGGAGGGTTGGCAACCCTCCCAAGGCCCCGTTTGCCCTCCCGGTGAATGTAAACGATCCCATGGCACTATTCCGAAGATGAACAGGGGAGTTCTCTCCAGTGTCCTGGCCAATATTTATCCCTCAATCAACATTACAAAAACAGATTATCTGATCATTATCACATTGCTGTTTGTGGGAGCTTGCTGTGCGCAAAAATTGGTTGCCGCATTTCCCACATTCCATTAATGACTATGCTCCAGAAGTGCTTCATTGGCTGCAAAGTGCTTTGAGACGTCCAGGGTCGTGAAAGGTGCTATATAAATGCAAGTCTTTTTGTTTTTTTTACACACGCCATGCTAAATTCAGTAATTTTTCTGCTAGATGTAGGGAATACTGGCTAATATTCACAGCTCGGGGTAGGTGGGGAGTTATGCATAATTCAGTAATTCCTTGGTATGCATGGCTTGATTTCTCGCATCGAACCTGGATGGCGATCCATCTAACATGCCATTTGTAATATTTAGCACATCTCCGAATCAAGTCACCCCATTCAATTCCAAACATCCTTTGTGATGTTTTCCTTCTAAGTAACCAGAGGCACTTCAGCACAGTGAATGGTTAACAAATTTATGGCCGCAAACATGAAAGCAAGTGAGCTGCTATCAGCCAAACTGTACCCACACAGAAAACTAAAACATAAGAGACATGCCAGCCAGGGTATTTTATTCCCTATCTCTAACTGCTAGTTATGCAAAAATAATTTTCAAGGGAGGTGTTGGACAAAGATATAATATCATAAATAAATGACCTGAAGGGTTTGGGAGCAGTCAGAAAGCCGACATTGCTCAGAGTTCAGCTTCATAACCTGCACAATTGAACACAGTGAAATGAATTTTAACTGCAACAAAGGAACAACAATTACAGTGCCATCCCTTTTGTGGTCTATTATTTACAGTAACGTCAAGATGAAATTCACCCCACAGTGGGATTATTTATATTTAGATAAGCATAAAAGATTTGGCAAACAAGAGTTTACTTAATTATTTATTTGACAAAAGTAAGCTCCAGATTTGTGCGTGGTCTTTTTGTTATGAGATCATAGAAACATAGAAATTAGTGCAGGAGCAGGTCATTCGGCACTTCGAGCCTGCACCACTATTCAATAAGATCATGGCTGATCAGTCAACCTCAGTACCCCTTTCCTGCTTTCTCTCCGTACCCCTTGATCCCTTTGGCCGTAAGGGCCATATCTAACTCCCTTTTGAATATGTCGAACGAACTGGCCTCAACAACTTTCTGCGGTAGAGAATTCCACAGGTTAACCACTCTCTGGGCCCAAATTTCGGGCCGCGCCTAGAACGGCGCAGCCCTGACCTGGACACCCATTTTTCGCGCCCGAAAGTGCGCCTAAAAAATACCTGCAGATTCTCCGGCTCCTTGCAGGTCCTTGGAGCTCGGCGCAGCGCAGCACGAGATTTGGGGGGCGGAGCCAGGTCCCTGCGCTGAAATCAGTGCCGGGATCTCTGCACAGGCGCGTTACAGTGGGCGCGCATGTGCAGTAGATCCAGGCGCCCGAAACTGTTTTGGAGGGGCCCGAAGCACGCAGCCCCTAGCCCTGGCCGAATGGCCTCACTGGGGCTGCGAGGGATCAGGCTGCACCTCCCCACACCCAGCTCCTGCTCTGGCTCCAGCTTCCTCCCCTGTTCAGCTCGCCTCTCTCAACCACCCCTCCAGCCCCCCAGCTCCCGCTCCGACGACCCCCCCCCAGCTCCAGCTTCCACCGGCCACCTACCTTTAACTCCGGTCCACTCAGCTCCCTCTTCTTTGGCGGGGCCCACCCGCACGGCATCTTGCTCGGGGCGGGCGCTGCCAAAAGTCTTGGGCCTGGCTTCTACACGTCTGCCGGGTCCGTTCAGCCCTCCCACCCTCCCTCCCTCTTTTCCCCCCCCCCCCCCCTCCCTCTTCTCTCTTCTCTCCCTCCCCCCTCCCTCTTCTCTCCCCCCCTCCCTCCCTCTTCTCTCCCCCCCCCCCCTCCCTCTCTCTTCCCCCCCCTCTATTCTCTCCCCCCCCCCCTCCCTATTCTCTCCCCCCCCTCCCTCTTCTCTCCCCCCCTCCCTCTTCTCTCCCCCCCATCCCCCTCTTCTCTCGCCCCCCCGTCCCTCTTCTCTCGCCCCCCCCGTCCCTC